>NW_007245921.1:387334-400443 GCF_000164805.1 Carlito syrichta
TAAAAAAAAAAAAAAAAAAAAAAGAAGCAGTATAGAAGTTCAAAAGCATGAAAAGGAACAAATATAGATAAACTTATAGAGAACAGATATATATTCAAATATAACTAAATTAGAACCCCTAGTCAATTTGATTAACCAAGGCAAAACACCCAAGTACCCTTGTTTCCTTTCACTTATTTTGGATATAGTTGTAAATATAGGTGGTATTTATGTTATAATATAAATGTGAATGTTAGAATGAGCTACTTATCTATCAATCATCTGTCAATTCAATCAATATTTACTAAGCACCTACTATGTGCCAGACACTAGTACTATGCTACTCTTTGGGAATCTAACAATACAATAGTTTACATGTACACAGACACACACTTCCTGCCCTCCTGGGGTTTAGAGTTTAGAAGGAATACATAAATAGAACAGGAGAATATCACAAAGTATTATATGCATCATATTAATTAACTCTCTGTAAATTTCATCTAGTCATTTATTGAGCAGGAACTATTATTATCCCCATTTTGTAGTTAAGAAAACTTAAGTACTAAAATGTCGAAGAGTTGCCTAAAGTCACACAACTAGGAGGTTACAGTTCTAGCCAGGATTGGAACCCAAGAAGCTTGACTCTTAGCCACTATTTTCTGTTGCTTTTAGCAAAAATACAAAAACAGTAAATGAGTTAAACCCCTTCGTTGTCTATGGTGCCACGTGTTGCTCGGGGAAGAAGATACTGTGACCTTCAGGCGACAGTTTTGGTGGTGGGGTTGGTGAGACCAGAGGTGGGTGACAGGAAGCCATGAAGGTGTGTGCAGTGAGGAACAGAGATTGAATTTGAGACATTCATCAGTGAAACGAAGGTGTGAAGTAACTCAGCAAGTGACAGGATGGAGTCAGGGCAGGGAGTGGACATTGGCCTCCTCCGGTCAGTGCACTGTTCTGTGTGACCAGCCATCTAGGAGGCACAGGTTACCCCAATGCCTGCAGCCAAGAGACTCCTCACGGACAGTGTAAGGTCAGCAAGGGCTCTTCTCTCTTTCCACCTTCCTGAAAGCCTGTCCTGCTAACTCACCCAGAACTGACACCCAAGACAAAAGGATGAACCAGAGGACATAAGACTAATCACACAGGCTGATAGTCACAACGTGACTTGCCTTAGAACATGTCTTTCTGAAATCGCCTTAGCCTAACTTTCCATGCCCTGCTACAAATATCAACATCACCAGAGCATTTGCTAACACACTTCTTCCTGAGAACTCAGAGTACTTTGCAAATATCTCAATCAATATCCCAACAGATTGTGAGAAAGTGGAACAGGCACGATCATCCCTATTTTATAGTAAGTCTAACACTTAAAACTGTTTCAGGGAACAAGTGTTACACTAGAAAAAGTGTACCCTTGTTTCCTTTCACTTATTTTAGAATTCTAGAACCCCAAGATGCCACCAAAGGTGGTCTGAAATGCTTTGATTTCTTTACATTTCTCAAATTCTCACTCCACTCTGACTAGTTTCTGTCATGCCACAAGTCAGAAGCCCTTCTCTTGATGTAGCAATAGTATTTAAGCACTTTATGTGATTATTTTGTCCTTTTAAAGGTTACATGCCCTGAAACACTCCCTTCAGAGCCAACAAGCCCCAACATTCATGGAGAATCTTTCCTGCTCTTTTTCTTCTTTTTAAATTTAGAGATGTGGGGCATAATTCGGGATTAGGCATACAAGTGGTCCTTCTTTTTACCAGCAAAAGCAGGGTCCGCTCGGGACTCCAGGGGCTCATGGTGGGGCGTGACCTGCTAGGGACGAGCTCCACACACAACAGCAAGAGGCGCAGGACCTGTGGAGAGGTCGCCACGCACATCAGGTCTGCTCTGCACAGGCTCACCTGTCTTTGGTGGCTCACACCACATAATCATCAATTATGCTGACAAGTTTCCCTATAAGTTGTTTCAGCCTCAGTTGTGTGTGCACCTCAGAGAGGAAGTCTGGAGTCCTCCAAGAAGGACAAAAAACAGGAAGCTTGGCTCCTGACAAGACAGGCTATCTGGAAACATGTGAGGCACAGCATGGGCAAGTGTGTACAGGCCTGGGGGTTTGCTCAGGGTGGAGACACACCCAGGTGTGTCTCATGCTGGGAAGCGAGTCCATTCGAGAAGAACTAAGGATTTTTTCAAAGTCATTCTTGGTTTTTACAAAACTGGCTATTGCAAACTCAGCATTCTAGCTCATTCCAAAAATAAATTACTCTATATAACCTTTCCATGCTGAGCAAAATGGTATGTACCACAGGGCAAACATCAAGTAACAGGCAGGAGATTCAGACTCTAAACGTAATTTCAACATTGAATGACTATAAGGTATAGGACACGTTGCCCTTCTCTTCACTTGCAGGGATATGGCATTCTTGAGTCATGGTAACACGTCCAGCCCCCCATCACAAAGCACACTGAGCTCTGAGTCCTCTCCTTGAGTTGAGGCATGAGTCATTCCCACTCACCTTTCCTAGGTTTCAGTTATCAAAGCACATGACGGAGACAGGCCAACATGAGACTGGAATTCTCCACCATGCATATTGATGAACAAACTCAGTGGCACCCACCCAAGTTTATGCGACAGGAGCAGTGACAGAGTCACCCACTCATGGCCGGGGAAGCTGTTTTTCTCTCAAGTACAAGAACAGCTAGTGACTAAAAAACCAGAAGATCAAAGCTCTGTGAAATTCCTTCTGAGACAGTGTCTTCACACAGGAAACACCTACGCCCCCGGGAAGGATATAGCCAATACTTAGAGCATACAATGGCTTGCAGACTTGAGGCTTTCATCAACCAAGAGAAAAAAGTGGGCCAATATAGATACAACTTTTTATTTGACCAAGAATGCTTAAAACAAAAGCGTATCATCTACCATACCATTTTCTTCCCATAAAAGTGTGTGTTTGAACACCAAAAAATAGGAGGAAAATAATATCAGAAAAAAGACAGTCTCGTCTAAGAGAATAAACTTGAACTCTTCACAAACACCCATCTCTGTCACACACACTCTGCCCACTGCGATGACCGTCCTTGTCTTCTGTGGATCACACACCGGGTTGGCTGGCTCAGTAGACTGGCCTTACGTGGACCCCAGCCCTGGGAGGAGGTGTTGAGGGATCATGAACAGAGCGTGTTTCACAGGTCTCCATGCCTAACATGACATATGCCAGAGGGCAGTGTTTAACTGCCATGGCTGCTTTCAACTAGGGGTGGGGTGGGGAGTTTTGGCTTTTGACTGGGAAGTCGTCATTCTATCACACCAGGGCCTCATTGCTTCTCAAGGCGCTCACTAGACTTGAGGACCGAGTGAGAAGGAGGACATGCAAAAACTTGGCTGTCAGGACTTTAGCTTTGGTTGTTATACATTTTTTTAAATACAAAATTCAAAAAGTATTAAATGAAATTGTTCATCAGTCTCTTACTGTGGGTTATTTAGGAAGCTTTTTAAGAACATGCAGACATAACTTGGAAGGAAAACTCTAATGATTCATAAAATTACCACAGTTCCCATGTAAACAATAGAGCCCAGCTAAAAATGCAAAGCATTCAAACCCTTTTAACAGCTTCTCAGTTTTTCCTTTAAACTCTCTTCTCCTTTTATCACTAAGATTTTTTTTTTTAAATGAAAAGCAGAATGTCCCTGCTACCCATTTTCTTTTATTGTTTCCTTTTTGTTCTAAAAATGAGGGTAAAATGAAGGCCTTGGCCACTAGAGATTTTCAGATGGTCAGACATGTGAGTGTTTCAGCTCTGGGCCACTTTCTGAGAGATGCGGACGCAGTCCTCACTCTGTTGCCATACCTCCTGTTCAACATACAGTTGACTTAGCCCACAGACCTTGAATAAGTGACTACCAGATTTTTGCCTTGAACGAAGACCAACATTGGTTTAACGGCTAAAATCAAAATGAGGGGATTTTCTATACATTTATGAAGACATTCTTTTCTTTTCCTGGTGCATATGTTTGAGATAAGGTATTAGAAGTTCCCATCACATATATTTTGATCTTTGCAGATGATTCGAAAGTGTCCCTTTTTTTCCTTTTCTCTGCCTCCTTCCTGATCCCCACCATCCCAGCTCATCTCACTCGCCCTTTTCCCAGTTCCCCAGAGTTATTACTCTGTGTCGCAACCCCAGGCCATTGGCTCTTCTTTCATTTTCATGTGCTCCTTTGCTATCTCCTTCCAGTCTCATAGACAAGGGCTGGATAACGAATACAAGTGTTTAACAACTAAACATGTACTTACTGTATGCCAGATTGTATCCTAGGTGTTTCTAAAGCATTAACTCATTTAATCCCCAGAATAATGCTACGAAGTAGATACTATTATCTCCACTTTACAGATGATAAGACAGAGGCACAAAAGTTCAGTAACTACCCCAAAGTAACACAACTAGCACACGGTGCAGCCAGATTCAAAGCCCATCAATCTATCCCAGAGCCCTTGCTCTGAACCCCTGGCAGAGGAAGAGCATGAAGGGGGAGGAGGAAGAGGATGAGAGGTGGAAGAGAGGGGGAAAGAGAGAAATTAATGACTGACTCACTGGGCACAAGAAGGATGGAGGGCGGGGAGGCCTGGGGCTGGTCATGGACCTAGAGGAGGAATCTGGGTTTGGTGTTCAAAGGGCCGATGGCCAAACATATGTAAGGCAGGTAGGTACAAGCACTTTGGAGGAAGTCTTGTTATTTTGAAGACAAGTGGTGACTGGTGTGGCTCAAGATCATGGCAATGCAGGAGCAGAAGAGCGTGACTCATGGTGTGCCGGCAAATGGCTCTCCAGGAAAACGAAGGCATCCTGATTTGCAGTGTTCGCTGGTTTCAGTGGCGCAAATAGTCCCACTGTGGCCGATTTCAAGCTACCAAGCTACTGATGTCACTGAACTCGGCACGGGAAAAGACGCACAGCAAAACACACAGTCATGCAGTATTTTTGCTATCAGCCACAGGGATGTAGATACCCTCTAGGGTATGAATAACAGCAAGAGGTGGTAAGATGATTAAGAGGTGATGAGTCTGAGTACTTATTACCTTTGTAATATTGCAGAATTTACTTCTTAATAATGGCTGTGTTTAATACATTTCAGCACACGATTTCTGAAAGCATAACAACCAGCTCTCTAGAACCTTGGGACTGTGACTACCCAAGTAAGTGGATAGACAGTGATCTGGACACTTGATCGTCACAATATCCAAGTCTACCACAGCTAGGAGATAAATGCAGAAAGAGGGAAAAAAGCAAAAATGACAGCACTTATGAAAACCAGAATACCCACTCCAATCTGATGAACAGAGAGAGAGGCCAGGTGTGAAAATGAGAGTTTGAGAAGGTAAGTCCAGGGAAGGGCAGAGGCTACATTCTCCAACAAGCTGCAGGCACCAATGGCAAACAAAAGACTTGCCACCACCCGCAGCCTCCTAAGCGAGGCCTTGCATCTTCTTTCTCTGTTCTAGAAAAACAAACCAAGGTCAAGAAGGAGTAGAGGACATTTCATAAATGACATCCTTTAGGCAAGCCATGATAATAAACTGTGTAAGAAGAAAATACAACTCAGAGATTTAATGAAAACAGTGCATGCATAAAACTGAATATGACACTGAGAAAACTCTGTATTAGAGAGAAGAAAAAGTCAAATATTACAGGCAACCAGAGGAAGAAAATCTCCTTCACATAAGGCTTCCTCTGAGTCAAGTTCGGAGTCCAGCACAATCATGTTCAGGAAGTGCTTCCACTAAAGAGTTTCCATGAGATCTGCTCTGTGAGGCAGCTGTTTTTAAAATTCGTGCTGCCGAAGTACAAGAGGATATGGGGAGATGTGTGTGAGGAACAAACGCTTGTAATGGGAAACCTCCTGCCTTTTTCTTTGTTGCTTATGATTCTAGTAATATCTGAAAATGCATGAGCTCACAAAGGGACACACACTTACATTCTTCACTTCCAGCTCTTCCTACGACCTTTCCCAGATGCAACATGACACAGAATCTTATGTATGAAGCGCTCGTCAAATGCTTGTCGAATTGAAACATTTGTGCAGAATCCATCTCATTACTCCAAGCTGCTGAATAATGGGCTGTTTGCTCATTGACATCTGAACATATAATTACAACTGGCAACCCCACATAGCAGAGCACCTTAGATCAAGAAACCGGCTAGTTTCCAGATCCTAAGTGGCAAGTTGCTGACTAAACTGAAGGTCAGTTAGCACAGTTCTCACTTTTATAATTGCAGAGAGGAGGCACAGCTAGAAGCACGGGCTGGCTTTTGGAATGCCAATACCAATGGGAGGACCTCTCCGCTGTATTGGACACTGTGTTTCTGCTCTCCTGTGCCCCTCACTCGAGTGATGGGAGCTTCCTGCCATCAAAGTCTGGTTTGGAACAGGGGACCCATCTTCCTGCATCGCAGGTGTGGCAGGGCCTGGACACCTGTGCCCCACGAAGAGCCTCTAGCAAGCTGTTTCTCCAGAACAACCATTTAGTGCTTTTGAGCATCACTACAAGGCGAGCCCTGTACTAAGGAGGAGTGGCTAGGCGGACAGCAGACTGATTGGGGAATACCTCTCCCGTGCCAGAGATTCTTCTACCTAGTCTCGCAGGCCTCGTCTTATGGCTGGAGGCAGGGGGTGACAAGACAGCCTGGCCTGAAACGGGCAGTGGCGGGGCTGGGAGCCGCCCCAACCGGTCTCCTCCAAGACCGGTTCTCTCCACTCTGCCACGCCACACATATGTCAAGAACTATCAGACAAGGCCCTCCAAGAAGGAGAATGGACCCAGCTTAGTCTTCATGAGGGTAGCAAAGGCACATGTGCAGAAGTTCAAATCCTACAGGAGGTGACAGGAGCGCTTCTCATCAAGGCCAGGAATGCTCTGGAATGACTTTACCGATGAGTCAGAATCTCGGTTGACCTCCAAGAAGGGTAAGAGAAAAGCTGGGTAGGAAGAAAAGAAGGGGTGGGTATTCCACATGCCTTCAGATGCCTGCTGGGAGAGGCAGGGCAGGCCTGGGGGAGAAGGCAAGGAATAAGAGACACAGCAGGGAAGGATCTGCTTCTAGGCAGAGAGAGCAGGCTGGACACACACATCCATTCTCTCTCCCTTCTGAAACCCCTCGGATATGACAGGAAAGAGACTGCTTTCCCTGAGATATAAACCTACAGGGTCAGGAGAAAAGGAGGGAGGAGACAAGAGCAACACACTTTGGGAAGCTGGAAGCAGTAGAGGGTAAGGCCCCAACAGACTCCAGAAGACAGATCTGTGAGCAGCAGGGACAGAGACAGTCTGAGCTCAGCCTGGAATTCCTGACAGCCCAGGTATGGCTGCATGTGGTGGCAGAGAAAGGGCGTGGTTCATGGAGAATCGCCTGCAAGTCTGTCTCAGAAGCAGGAGACCCCTGGCTCTCATCCCCCACTGGACAACGATCTCTTCTCTACCCTGGCCCAAATCCTGAAGGCTTGTTTTCTGGAAAGAATAAAACAGAGTGGGCCTCTGGAAGACAGCATCCTGCAACGAAGGGTGAAGAAACAGGGGCAGTATGTGCATCTACACACTCTGGGAGCCAGGAGTCCCTGGCCCCCCCCCCACCATATTCCTGCTTGGTTTCCTGGTCTCTGGAAAGCAGATTAGAGACTCTTTCTCTGTGGAGTCTGGCCCAAGAGAACTGAGCTACAGACAATGACATGGGGGGTTTCCTAAACAGATAGCCTCTCAAGTCTTCATGGTCCTATGACCCCAGCCCACACCAGGAAGTGAGACCAGGAGACAAGGAAAAGCTAGAATGCCCTTGCTCTTAATATTTGGAAGACAGAACCTCTTAGAACCAGCCTTCATCTAGAGTATGACTAAAAACATACGGAAGCAGTTTAGTTTACTTACAAAAGAAATGCTTGCTTTTTACCTTCTGTGTTCTTGGCAATTATCTGATTACCAAATTAATGAAATATTTTCAAATTCATGCCTGTTTAAAAGAGGAGGCCATTAGCACACGTGCTTTAAAAATCTCTCAGAACCATACAGTGGGATAACACAAAGCACAGTGCGCAAGTTATCATCTTCCTTTAATTAAGCTAATCAATACGCATTTGCTCAGGGTTCCGCTGGAGGGGCCTGGTCCCTTGCAATATGCATGCTCACCTCTGAGGTTTCTAGGAATTAGTCTGTGGCAGGTGTAGGTAAGTGATGAGGGTTCCCGGTGTTGTCCAGTAGGTCATGCCCTGCATCACACTAAGTGAATGTGGCAAGAGGATCTAAGAGGCTCATTTCTGTTCTGTTACAGGAGAGTTGGGGAAAAAATACCCCTAAAGGTATTTTTCTCCTTCTCTGTCCCCACTTATAGCAAGTCTTGGATTCCTCAGGAAAGTACTGACAGCCTCCTTTGCTTCAAGGAACTCCCAAAATCTACTGGTCAGGTCTCGGAAGGAGAAAGCCAGGACTGCCCTCATGGGAAGGTTTTGCATGCTTTGAAAGGATCAGTGCCAGCAATAGTCACGATAGTAACTTGGACATTTACTGAATGCTGACTACCATGTTAGAAAGCGCTCCTAGGTGGGGCTCAGTGGTTCAGCCTGTAATCCTGGCACTTTAGGAGGCTGAGGCAAGTGGATGGCTGAGCCTGTAAGTTTGCGACCTGCCCAGGTAACTTGGTGAGACCTCATCTCTACAATAAAAAAATAAATCAAAAATTAGCCGGGCATGGTAGCATGCGCCTGTAGTTCCAGCTAAGGAAGGATCGCTGGAGCCCAGCAGGGCGAGGCTGCAGTGGCCGGGAGCATGCCACTATACTCTAGTCTGGGCTACAGAGTGAGACTCCAACTCAAAAAAAAAAAAGGGTTCCTAGTAATAGGAAAGTTAGACATTTACATATTAGTTCACTTCTTCCTCACAACAATCCTGTGAAGAGGGTACAATTATTACCATTTTACAAAAGAGAAAGCCGAGGCAGAGAGAGGGTGGTAATGTACCCAAGGCCAGGAGCCAGTAAGGGGCAAAGCTGGGCTATCAGGCTGCACAGCCCCCTGGTTTAAGGACTCACAGTGGATCCCTGGAGCCTGGGATGCCTGCACTGATAAGTGTTGGTTTTGGTACAGACTCCGGTGGCTGAGTATGATTGGCATCAGTGAAGAGATTGCAGGGCACAGCAGAGCCAAATGTTTTCAAATTCACCATAGTGTCTTGCAAGTGAACTGCTCAGCATAGACTGCCATAGACAAAGTTCATTTCAGGAACGACAGCATGCACAGTCAGTAGAAAGTTTTACAATGTCTACAAACTTCTAAAACTCAAGGCTTCAAATGTAAGTATGTGCCATGAAGGATGTGTTAATTAGCCTGATCACGGTAATCATTTCACAATGGATATGTATATCAAATCATCATGTTGTGCAAAAAATATATACAATTTTTATTTGTGAATTAATCTCAGTAAAGCTGGAAAATTTTTTTAAAAAAACAACTCAAAACTTCAGAGCACACAGGCTCTCAGACCCAGAGATTAATCAAAATGAGTCCTATTTTAGAAGAGGGAAAGTAGATAAATAATTAAATTGGAAGGCACTTGTCAGAGCTGAGATTCAGTGGAAGGAGGAAGCTGCAATGCCTCAGACTGACAGTTTCCACTGCCCGGTGGCATGAGTAGGTGCCTGCACTGGGAACAGGATGGCTGTCTCACCAGCATGGCCTCTCCAGCATGCACTGTCTCTTGTGACTCCCTTTGTTCCATGGCTCCACTGGAAAGAATACCTGAGTTCCTATTCCCTGGTGCCTGGCTCCAACCTTCTCATTCTAGCTAGACCCCAAGGTACAGGAGCCTCTGGGGATCCTGAGCATCCAGGAAGCGAAATGCCTGAGGGAGGCAGGGCATGGTGGGGAAGGGGAGGATGCACCTCCAACATTGGTAGTGAAGGGCTCTGTGGCCTCGAGGAGTCATGTGATCCTTCCACCTCAGCATTCCAAGTAGCCAGAACTACAGGCATGCACTACCATTCCTGGCTAATTTTTTATTTATTGTAGAGAGGAGGTCTTGCCAAGTTGCCTGGGCTGGCTGCGAACCGGCAGGTTCAGGCAATCCACTTGCCTTAGCCTCCCAAAGTGCTGGGATTACAGACTGAGCCACCGAGCCTGGCCTCCAATAAATTTCTTATCGTTCAATTCTACTAGTATTTTTTTTTAAAGGAATGAAAACAAGATATTCAGTAAAACTAAAATCTTAGAAGTCATCTTAAATCTGATTGGGCTAATAAAATTAGTCAGGATAACAACTCTGTCCCATGAAATTTATTTGATAAAAAGTAAAAAGTATTATAAAATAGTAAATATTTTTAAAGTTATATGCACAGTAATCTTTCACTATTCATGTTTATTTTTCAGACAAGGATTTCCCAAATAAAATTCCAATTCCTAACAGGTAGTTTACCTATTTAAAAACAATATTTGGTAAAACAAAATACCAGTAACCACTTTATATGATTTCTTATAATACCATCTTTGATGATTTTACTAAAATAAATTCATACTTTCTAGCCGTTTACAGTAGAATCCATAAATCTTAATGTAACCTCATAATGACTCATTATGATAATGACTTGTTATTATTAAAATTAACCTTCCTGCTCAGCAACAAAGCCATGCCCTCAAGGGTGACTGTGGCAGGCAGAATAGTCTGCACCCACTAAATGTCTCCAAACTAGCATGTACTGCATGCAGTTCTATGATTTTAGATGGTTTTCCTTATAGAGACTAGCAACTATCAAATCTCAGTGCTTTGAATAAAAAATAGCAGTAGACACTTACTGTTTTCAGTTTGTGCAATGACTAATTTGCTCCTTCTTAAAATAATGTGAACCAGAAAATCAGCCAACTTTATTAAAATGAACAGCCTTTGGCAGAGGTCCTGTGTGTAAAGCACATAGGGTTTTGTCCCCAGGCTTACAGCCACTGGTCATGCGACTCAGAAGATTTCCATTTTACCTGTCTGAATCCACTTTAGGTACTTAATTTTTTAATCAGTCAAGTACTTAGAGGAAGTAAAATGCAAGAGTATCATTAGCTTCACCAACAAAGAGTCAGGTGTGCAAAAGTACCAAATACTTTGAAGAATAAGACAGGAGTCACGATATAGAGGTATTTTTCATATCTGTGTTATACATGCTAGTTTCTTGAAAGCAAAGTCTGGTCCTCCTTGCTCTGCATACTCAGAGCACTTAGCACTGTGCCCTGTACATGGTTAGTAATCAATTATTACTTATTCCTTGAAATTACCTTAGGAGTAACAGAAATAGAGCCTTTGGTATTTCATCAAATGCAACAACCGCCTCAGTGAGGGTAAGGGCGATGCCTATGGAAACACTTCCCAGCAGAACACATGATAGACTGGTCTATGATAGACCCCACAGGCTGTGTGGGGAAAGCAGGAAGGACTCGGGGCTGGGCAGGCAGAACGGAGAAGACAGTGCTCAGGGAGGACGCCCCTCCCACCCCGGCCAGGGAGCGCCATCAGGGCTATGAGGACAAGCTGGCCCTACCTTAGGTTTCTGCCCCCGGGACTCCTGCTCTGCAGAGTCTGATCTTCTGGCTTGATCCCCACAACCCTCACTCCTTAGTCCTGATGAACCACACAGGGCAAAGTCCACACTTCCCCTGCTGGTACACAATGTCTCTTGTTCCCTAATTATCTAGTCACCAAATCCTGCCTTTCCTAATCTGAGTGCAAAAGTCTTAAAAACCAGATGGAAAGCATATGACAATTTACTGCTTACCAATATGCCATGGATTAAAATTGTGCACGTCATTAAATACTAACATTTACAGGAAAAGTCTGGGGCTAGTGAAGTCACTTAATGATTCTTAATAGCTTTAATAAATTCATGACCCCCCCCATGCCAAAGCCTTCCTGATCCAGAAGAGGAAGTGGTGTGGAGTGGGATGAACATATCCACCTTGGAAGGCCCGGACATAGATCCAGGTCTCCCAACGCAGGCTGCACTGCATTAACTAAGCCAGGAAGTGTCTTCTCTATAAAATAGACGAAGTCATCCCTCTCAGACCAGGAGTAATGTGCTGTGCACATGATACACACAAAGGTATGAGGCAAAATGCTGCCCAAATATTCATTAATATCATCAGCTTCCACATATAAATGAGGGGTCCCAATCAGAACAAGTTTTAGAACCTATGAACAAAAACCGCAGTGGCCTGCAATGCTCTGTACAATTCAGCACAGTTGCTACGTGCAGGAGCCACCAGAGAGCACAGTAAGGCATGGTCAGCAATCCACAAATTTGAACTGACAGGGTGAGAATACGGTTGACGAATAACAAACCCCAGAATCAACGCGAGAGGATTTGCTAACTAGTGCTGGAAGCCCACCCTGAACAGACGCAAGCAGAGAGAACCAGCTCCTCCTGCTGCTGCCTCTGAGAGGCTGTTTACTTCCAGCTCTGCTTGGTCAGTAGGTCCCAGCAGAACTGTCAGTCACCTGTCAGTTATTCTTGCAGAGCTGCAAAGGGTTTTTCCACACAAGAAAGCCACTCCAAACTCAATGGCATCCTCTAATGCAGCCTTTATTTCCTTCTCAAAATATTTAAATGAACTAAGGTATACACACAGCAGTGCACACACCACAAGGATAGAGCACCATTAGTTTTTATGATGTGAATTCACCCACGTAGCCAGGGCTGGCTAGGCAGGGCTGGATGCTCAGAGGGGACGCAGGGCTAGCCAGCCCCCTAACCCAGAGAGCAAGGCCAGCACTCCAGAAGCCTTCTTACTGGACTCCACCAGGCCCTATTCCTGTGCTCAGGTCACCAACGTCCTGATGTGTGGTCCCTTAGGCTCTCTGGACCCTGGCTTGCTTCTGAGCTTCATATAAGAGTGCAAGGACTTCTGCATGTTGCTCTTTTTTTTTTTTTTTTGAGTTGGAGTCTCACTCTTTCGCCCAGACTGGAGTGCAGTGGCCGCTCCCGGCCACCGCAGCCTCACCTGCTGGGCTCCAGCGATTCTTCCACCTCAGCCTTCCGAGTAACCGGAATTACAGGCATGCACTACCACGCCGGCTGATTTTTTGATTTATTGTAGAGATGAGTCTCACTGCCCA
>NW_007245921.1:400463-406478 GCF_000164805.1 Carlito syrichta
TCACCTCAGCCTCCCAAAGGCGCGGGATTACAGGCTGAGCCACCGAGCCCGGCTGCATGTTGCTCTTCACGTTGGACATGACATCTTTGCTGTGGCATTTAGAGTCTGGTCTTCTCTGTGTGTTAGAGCATTCCATTGCATAAGCATTCCATAATTACTGGTCTGTTCTACTGTGGATAGATACCAGGCTGCTTCCAATTTGGCCATGAGCAGTCAAGTTCATATCTTTGGTGAACATATGTACTTATTTTTACTAAGCATTTACCTAGGGGTAGAACTGCTGGGTAACAGGATATATTTATAGTCACCTTCCGTGGATACTGCCAGAGCCTCCCAAGCAGCTATATCAGCACGCCCTCTTGTGAGCGGTGCAGAAAGTTCTGGTTGCACCATGTCCTTATTACACTTGGTGCTGACGGTCTTTTAAAGCCATTATGCAGTATCTCATTGTATTTTATTCTGCAAGCTCCAGAAGACGAATGTGCTAAGCAACTTTCCCTATGTTTACTGGGATAGCTTATTTCATAAGTGACTAATTCTTTTGCACATTTTAAAAATTGGGTTGTCTGGGAGGCTGAGGTGAGTGGATTGCCTGAGCCCGTGGGTTCGAGACCCGCCTGGGCAACTTGGCGAGACCTCATCTCTACAATAAATCAAAAAATCAGCCGGGCGTGGTAGTGCATGCCTGTAATTCCGGTTACTCGGAAGGCTGAGGTGGAAGGATCGCCGGAGCCCAGCAGGTCGAGGCTGCGGTGGCCGGGAGCGGCCACTGCACTCCAGTCTGGGCGACAGAGTGAGACTCCAACTCAAAAAAAAAAAAATTGGGTTGTCTGTCTCTTTTTTTTAAAACGAATTTGTAGGGTTTCTATGTATATTGTGGACACACACCTTTATTTATTTATTTTAGATTCAGGGGGTACGCATGCATGTTCATTATATGGATGTATTGTAGAGTGGTGGGGGATTGGGTCTCAGATGGCCCATTCCCCAGACAATGAACACTGTGCCCCGTAGGTAGTTTCTGAACTCTTCCCCTCCCCCCATTGGTGTCCCTGACACATAACGTTTGTTGGATGCAGACCGTAGCTCAAATACCTCTCTTGGTCCATGGCTACCTTTATATTCCCTTACAGGAGTCTTTCAATGAACAGAAGTTCTAATGAAGACCAAATGACCCACCTTTTCTTTTATCACTGATGCTTTTGTGCCTTGCTTAAAAATCTTTGCTTAATCACAAGTCACACAGATCTTGTCCTATTTCATCCTTCCAGCATCTTTTTTTTTTGGTTCCTTTTATTTTTTTAAGGGTTCTTTACTTATTATTATTATTTTATTATAAAGATGTGGGGTACAATTCAGGGTTAGGTAGACAAACATTTATTATGCAGGTACCCTTGTTGATGAGGTATGCCCCTCCCTCCCCTAGCAGTTTCCCTCAACTCCTCCCCTGACAGTTTCCCATTACTGCCAAATGCTTTCTTATAGTATTATAATTGTTCGAGGTCTGCTTATAAGTGAGAACATATGGTACTCTGTTCTTTGTTTCTGTGATAAATCACTGAGTATGATCGACCCAAATCCATCCTAGTTACTGTGAAGTCCACATATTTGTCCTTCATGGTTACATAATATTCTATTGTGTATATGTACATTTTCTTTATCCAGTCCTGCTTCGATGGGCAACGTGGTTGGTTCCATGTTGTTGCTATTGTGAATAAAGTTGCAACAAACATATGTGTGCAGCTATCTTTTTTGTAGAACGACTTGAGGTCCTCCGGGTATATTCCCAATAGGGGAATTGCTGGGTCATGTGGAAGGTCAATTTCTAGTTCTTTCAGAAATCGTCAAACTGTCTTCCAAAGAGGTTGCACTAGTTTGCATTCCCACCAGCAGTGTAGAAGCATTCCTTTTTCTCCACATCCTTGCCAGCACCTGTTGTTGTTTGTTTTATTAATGATGGCCATTCTTACTGGGGTTAGGTGGCATTCAATATGGTTTTGATTTGCATTTCTCTGATGATGAATGAGGCTGAGCACTTTTTCTGTTGGCTGTCTATATATCTTCATCTGAGAAGTATCTATTCATGTCTTTGGCCAATTTTTAAAGGGGCTGTGCGTTCTTTCCTGCGTTTGAGTTCCTTGTAGATCCTGGATGTTAGGCCTTTGTCAGATATACAGCTGGCAAATATTTTTTCCCCATTCTGTGGTTTGTCTCCCTGTGCTCTTGATGGTTTCTTTTGCTTTGCAGAAGCTTGTTAGTTTGATGAGGTTCCACTTGTCTATTTTATTTCTTAAGGTATGGGTCTTTAGGGTTCTGAATAGGAACTGGTTGCCAGTTCCAATTGCCATAAAGATCTCTCCTGCATTTTCTAAGATTCTTATAGTTTGAGATTTTACGTTTAGGTCTTTGAATCTTTTAGAGTTAATTTTTGTGTATGGTGATAGGTAGGGGTCCTGTTTCGATCTTCTGCATGTGGTCAGCCAGTTTTCCCAGCACCATTTACTGAATAGGTTCTCCTTTTCCCAGTGGTTGTTGTTGGAGGTTTTGTCAAAGATGAGGTGGTTAAGAAATTGAGGTTTTGCTTCTGGAATTTCTATCCTGTTCCATTGGTTTATGTGCCTGTTCTTGTACTAATACCAAGCTGTTTTGATTACTATAGCCTTATAGCAAAGTTTGAAGTCTGGAAGTGTCATACTTCCTGCTTTGTTTCTCTTGCTAAGGATTGTTTTGGCTATTCGTGGTTGTTTATGTTTCCATATGAATTTCTGAATTGTCATTTCCAGGTCTGAGAAGAATAATGTTGGTAACTTAATGGGTATTGCATTGAATCTGTAGATTGCCTTTGGTAGGATGGACATCTTAAACAATGTTGATTCTTCCTATCTATGAGCATGGAATATTTTTCCATTTGTCTGTGTCTTCTTGGATTTCTTTGAGCGGCATTTTTGTAGTTCTCATTGTAAAGGTCTTTCACTTCTCTGGTAAGGAAGATGTCGAGGTATTTCATAATTTTTTGTGGCTATTATGAATGGGATTGTGCTTTTAATTTGGGTCTCTGTCTGCTTGTTGTTGGGTGTATAGGAATGCAACTGTCTCTTGCATGTTTATTTTGAGACTTTGCTAAAGTCCTTTATCAGTGCAAGCAGGTTTTTGACAGATTCTCTTGGATTTTCAAGGAATAGGATCATATCATCAGCAAAGAGGGATAACTCGGCTTCCTCTTTTCCTTTTTGGATACCCCTGATTTCCTTCTCTTGTCTAATTGCCTGAGCTAGGACTTCCCACACAATCTTGAACAAGAGGGATGAGAGTGGGCAGCCTTGTCTTGTTCCAGCTTTCAAGGGAAATGTTTCCAGCTTTTGTCCCTTTAGCAATATGTTAGCTGTGGGTTTATCGTAGACGGCACTTACTATTTTGAGGTATGTTCCTTCTATGCCTAGGTGTTTGAGGGTTTTTATCAAGAAGAGATGCTGAATTTTATCAAAAGCTTTTTCTGCATCTAATGAGATAATCACGTGGTTCTTGTTTTTACATCTGCTGATGTATTTAATTACATTTATGGTCTTGCGAATGTTGAACCAGCCCTGCATCCTGGGGATGAAGCCTACTTGGTCATGGTGGATGATTTTTGAGATGCACTTTTAGATCCGATTTGCTAGAATTTTGCTGAGGATTTTTGCATCTATGTTCATAAGGGATATTGGCCTGTAGTTATCTTTCTTTGTTGCATCTTTACTGGTTTGGGTATCAGTGTAATGCTAGTTTAGTAAAATGATTTGGGGAGAATACCATCTTTCTTAATTGCCTGGTATACTTTCAGTAGGATTGGTATCACCTCCTCCTTGTATGTTTTGTAGAATTCTGAGGGAAAGCCATCTAGTCCAGCGTCTTTTTTGGTAGGTAGTTTTCGTATGACATAGTCAATTTCCTGGGTTGTTATTGGTTTATTTAGTGTCTCACTGTCTTCTTGTTTCAACCTGGGGAGGTTGTGTGATGTCAGAAAGTACTCCATTTCATTTAGGTTATCAAGTTTGTTTCCCTACAGGTGTACATAGTAATCTCTGATAATCTTTTGTATTTCTTAGGGGTCAGTTGTGATTTGATCTTTTGTATTCCTGATTGTGTTTATTTGGGCTTTTTCTTTTTCTTGGTCATTCTGGCTAGGGGCCCATCCTTCCAGCATCTTATTTTCTTGATTCATCTGGATATTCAGTTGATCCAGCACCAATACAGAAAGAGTCAACCTTCTCCACAGCCTGGCAGCAGCAGTATTGCTGAAAGCTAGATGTTGGTCTGGTTTTGATTTTCTACTCTGCTCCACAAATTTTTTGTTCATGCAAAAAAAAAGAAATGTATATGTGTCTCCTCATGATGGTATTTTTACTTTAAATATTTCCTTTGTCAATGAATACTGAATGACCTAAAGATACTATGAATTTAATAGTGCTTATAGATTATTTTATAGTTTATTATTATAGCTTTTTTTTTTTTTTTTTTTTGAGTTGGAGTCTCACTCTGCCGCCCAGACTGGAGTGCAGTGGCCGCTCCCGGCCACCACAGCCTCAACCTGCTGGGCTCTGGCGATCCTACCGCCTCAGCCTTCCAAGTAGCTGGAACTACAGGCGTGCGCTACCACGTCTGACTCATTTTTCTGATTTATTGTAGAGATGAGATCTCGCCAAGTTGCCCAGGCGGGTCTTGAACCCACGGGCTCAGGCAATCCACTCACCTCAGCCTTCCAAAGGCGCGGGATTACAGGCTGAGCCACCGAGCCCGATTTACTATAGCTTTTATATTTATATATATTTTTTAAATCAAAGTCTCACTTGGTCATCCAGGCTGGTATGCAGTGGTACAATCATGGCTTACGACAGCCTCAGTCCTCCTGCCTCAGTCTCCTGAATAGCTGGAACTACAGGCGCGCACCACTATGCCTGGCTAATTTTTTTATTTTCTGTAAAGTCAAAGTCTCACTAATGTTGTCCATGCTGGTCTCAAACTCCTGGCCTCCCAAAGTGCTGGGATTACAGATGTGAGCCACCGCGCCTGGCTCATTATAGATTTTAGCTGTGTGGACAAATAGTACACTTTTGTATGTATTCTAATTATTCAGATTCATAAATCCTTGCAGTAATGCAGAGCCCTCAGTCTGATAACTATGCTGTAGATGTTAATTTTTAAATGTTTTTACTCACCTATCTTTGCCCTGGTATAATTTCTTACTGTTAACATAAATTTATCAAATTACCAAATGTAAACATCCTGAAAAAAATTTAGAAAAACGGTTTCCCTACATAATGCCCACCTCAGGTTTTAAAAATAAGTGTGTGTGTGTGTGTGTGTGTGTGTATGTATGTATCTATTTATCTATCTTTAGCTTAAGGTGCAACCTGACCTCTTGTAGGGAGTATAAAAATCTAGCAACAGCTATCAGTTCCACAGTTGGAAAGGCATGATTTTATTGAAATAAAGGTCATCTTTTCTGCTGTAACTAGCACTTTAGTCAATCAATCAATCAATCAACCCAAGAAATAAAAAGTCTTAATTAATGAAGCCTCTAGGAATACAGTTCTTTTTAATGAAGCAAGGAAAGTTAAGAAAAACAAAAAGGAAAAACTGAAGTTACGAATCATATAAACCAGTGTTGGAAAATGCCCTATGGCTTCATGGGAATGGTTCCAAAGCTACACACATGACCAGAGGCTCACCAGGTATCTTGTCTCGTAATTTATTTGTAATCACCAGAAGAAAATGGGTTTGACCTTGGACAAAATTGTGGAAGCATCGCTGTGGCGTTCCCACCCGGGCCTACTTCACCTTGACATGCAAGGTACCCTGTGGTCCTCCCAGCCTGGTGTGCTTCACTTTGACTTCTATTTTTAATTTTTTTACTTTAAAGATGTGGGGTACAATTCAGCATTAGGTAGACAAATGTTCATTATGCAGTACCCTTGTTGATGAGGTATGTCCCCCCTTCCCCAGGCAGATTCCCACTACTGCCAGTCCTGCTTCCCT
>NW_007245921.1:406498-406954 GCF_000164805.1 Carlito syrichta
CCCCCCGCCCCCACCCCCTGGCAGTTTCCCTCTACTGCCAATCCTTTTCTTATAATATTACAATAATTGTTCAAGGTCAGCTTATGAGTGAGAACTGATACTCAGTTCTTTGTTTCTATGAAAGATCACTCAGTATTATAGACTCCTCATAAGAGATAAGATAGACGAGTGAGACTTCATCAAACTGACAAGCTTCTCCAAAGCCAAAGAAACCATCAAGATAGCGAGGAGACAGCCCACAGACTGAGAAAAAATATTTGCCAACTGTATGTCTGACAAAGGCCTAACATCTAGGATCTACAAGGAACTCACACATGCCAAAAAGAAAAAAAACAAACAGCCCCATTACAAAGTGGGCTGAAGATATGAATAGACAGTTCTCAAAAGAAGACACACGAGCCAGGCTCGGTGGCTCAGCCTGTAATCCCGCGCCTTTGGGAAGCTGAGGTGAGTGGA
>NW_007245921.1:407091-420102 GCF_000164805.1 Carlito syrichta
GGAGCCCAGCAGGTCGAGGCTGCAGGGGCCGGGAGTGGCCACTGCACTCCAGACTGGGCGACCGAGTGAGACTCCAACACACACACACACACACAAAATAAAAGAAGACACACGAGCAGTCAACAGGTACAAGAAAAAATGCTCAGCTTTACTAGTTATCACCTTGACTTCTAAGTTGCCCTTTGGCCCTTCCACCCCGGTTCGCTTCACCTTGACATGCAAGGTGCCTGCCCTCCAAAGCAGGTACAGGAAGCACCTTCATCAGAACCAGTCCAGGTGTTTGTTAAACTTGTGGGTTCTTCACCCTACTCAGGACCTGCAGAAATAGAATCTGTAGGTGGCGCCCAAGTGTACATCTGTAAACAAAGCCCTCACACAATTCTTGTGCCCCATACTTGAGAAACTCAATTTCTGGTCCTGCTGTAGCTTCTCATTCCCAAAGCTTCCGAGGACCTCTCTGACTCAGTGCCACTCTGTCTGAGCACACTGTCTGCTGGCCTTCAGGATTCTCTATGATGCACCAGCACTGTATGGGTGGAACAAGGTGAAACTGCCAATATCTGGCCTTGCTTGACCTAGGAAAGCAGCAATTTCATTATCTCATAGAAACATTCCAGATGTCACAAGGAGTGTTCTAGTCTACATCTGGCTCACTTGAGAAAAGACAACATAAACTCTGTTACAAAGCTCCCTGCACTTTAGAGAGCTTAGCGTGCCAGACAACAGCAGCCTGGCTGGTGGTGCTCACATGTGCTCAGTGCCACCTCCACGCAGCAAATGATTTTGTCTCCACAATCCTCAGGACATACAAAAATGCCACTCTTTTCTAGCTCTTAGAAGTCAGAGGTGAACCTTTTATGCTAGGCCATTTACTTGTTCTTTCTCTAGAAGGATTTTGTGAATTCACTCTCTTAAAAAACCAAAACCAATCAACCAACCAGCCAAGCTGTTCTAACCAATCAGGGTGGCAGGAATCAGCGCTCTAGTCCTCGTCTTCAGCGACATTTCCTCCCAGTGCGAATAACCCTGAGCCGCCATCCTGTGAACAAACCCATGCAGGGCTCGCACGCCAGCTGCAGTAGGAAATTAAAGCAAATGGAAAGCCAGGCACTGCAGCCCTTCCGGAGTGGGTGCCAGGATCCAAGAGACACTCATCCATTAACCAAACAGCAGCACTTGCAGGCCCAGCGGGCACCAGTGGCTCCCTACTGGGAAACAGAAATTAACTTTGTGAGGAGATCGTTCGTCTTTAGATGGTTGTCATACGCGGAAGAGCTCTTTGGGTAAGGCAGTAGGGAAAGCGGGGAGGAGGCTCTTGACAACACAGCCACATAAAACAGAAACTTGGCAGGAGCCAGCTGGCATGGAAGATGGATGTTCTGTCTTACGGCCTTTGGGACAGGAGCTTGAGATCTAGAGGGAGCTGTGGTGCCATTTGCTCCTAACGGCTGCTTGGAAAATGAAGGCTGCACAAGCAGGGGCTGTAGGTCCAACTCAGCCATGGCAGAAGCATGAGACAAGTGGAACAAGGTTTTTGAGAAACAAACTGGTGCTACTGGGTGGGGCATTTGGCAAGTTGAGTGGGGGAGGGGAAAGACGGTGGCAGCAAGAGCCTGCTGGAGATGAAGGATGTCACAAAACACATGTCTGGATTTGAAACACACCCTGAGCCTGGAGGGCTGTTCAAGACAGACGAAGACCAGGTGCTGCCTAAGACTTGGACGTTGTTTTTTATAACTTGAAAATAATTTAAGATTGCAGGGTTTGCATTAATTGTCACAAGGCTAAAGTACAGGAAAACTGATGTTTGTGAATGGAACAGAATGCTACTCCATTTCAGAGTTGACATCTGATGAGCTCCACACAACGCCAGCCCCACCTCAAGGAGTCTCCAATATGCGTGATTCCAGAAGTACTCAGGGTGTCATCTTAATGTCTGTCAGTCCCTGGGTCCTAGGACAATTGCCTAGGGAGATAAGTGGAGGCATCGGGTCTGAGGTGTTCTACTTCTCTTCTGGCTTTAGATGGAAACCTATCAAGAAAGGACCTTGATCAAGAGGGACCAAGAAGTCTGCAGGTGCTGAATGGGAGAATGTGGTTCTCATACAAGTGACATCCGTTGGACTTGCCCAGCCAATTTCAATTTGTAGCTATTTTCGTAAATGTAAATGGTATCTACAAGGTACCACAGTGTAAACAGTATGGAAGGTGATAAAAATGCCTTTCTTCATTCAACAGACCTTTTCTGAGTACCCTCCTCAGACTGGGTGACAGCAGTAGACAGGTAATTACAAAAGAGGCATTGTCACACTGGAAGGAGGCGGCGTGCCCAGGCTTGTTACCACCACAACACGCCCTCGCAACTCACTGAACTCCACACCCGTGACTTTGTCCTTGACAGCTGTGCCAATAACTCATTTTCAGGCTTCATTCTTTCACATGCACTCCTTGTTAATCCCCCCACTGGCGCTGAGGGTTGGGTTTATTCCTGTTTTACAGATCAGCACACTAAGGCTCAAGGAAGTTGGGCAGAATTCCTGTAAAGGGCCCTACAGCCAGGGAGGGCAGGTCTGGGGTCTAATCCTGTGTCTACTTCCACAGCCCATGCATTTTTAACTCCACAGCACAGCTTCCTAAAGTTAACATCCACACAGGGTAATACAAGGTGCTTTTACATGTTCCAGATCTTTTGATCTTCCTGACAATGCTGTGAGGTAATCTCAGATGACAGGCCAGGAACTCGAGGCTCAGATGACAGGCTCCACTTACACGGTGACAGGGCTGAAGGCTGATAACAGGTACAGGACACTAAGTCCATACGTGTGGACATAATTCTTGTGAAAAACTGTCACTGCCATGTGATAATTGCTCACTAACATTCTTGGGTGCAAAGGGGAACGCAGGGTTAACAGCAGATGTCACTGCTGCTTTCCAAAGAAAAAGGTTCACACTGTGTTTTAGAGTGATTTCTCATTTATGCTATGTCCACAGCACTATTACGTCACCACCTGGCACTGAGGGTGGGGTTCCAGAGGAAGGCCATACACCCCAACGGGACCAGCATCAGAATTGGTCCTGCCTGCCGGAGGGATGGAAGATAGGAGGATGGGTGTCCATACAGCTTTTCACATGCTGATAAGAGAAATCCACGGTGCCTCCTGGAGGGAGAGGAGCAGCTGGAGTTCATGGGTGGAACTATGCTGGGGTTCTGGGATTGAGAGCAGGATGCTCCCAAGAAAGTGGGCCCAGGAGGGCGAAGGGTGGTATGGAGCCACAGAATAACTCCGCTGGGTGCCTGGGATAAGCTGCGTGTGAGGACAAGTGTCCACGTAGCTGGGGTGGTCACAGCAGTTGATGCGACAAGCCTTGGAAACAGAGGAGCAGGTCCTGCACACCATCCGCGGCGGGAGGGCAGCACCTGCTGTCCCCTGCTGATGAGCAGGACATGGAGCCGGTAAGAGTCATGGGTAGGGATGGCCATTGTGCACGTCTTCAGCTGACGGCCCAGAGCACCAGGCAGCTTCCTTCTTTATTCACACCATCAGGCAAGTTCTTTTTAAAAAGATGGGCCTCTAGAGAGCAAGGGAAAGGATGGCCAGGAGGACTCCCCAACAGGTTGACTGGGAGGCCAGCGAGGCAGAGAGGGGAGGAAGAAGAGAGGAGGACTGAGAAGCCAGTGAGGCAGGGAGGGGCGGGAGGAAGAGGCTCTGAATGTGAAGTGCCTCAGGGTCCCACACAGCCTTTCCATTTTGCTGACGGTTGCACCTGTGTCTTAAAAAAGCAATATCTGCTGAGTGGATTAAAGGAGTAAACTGAATTCCCAAGGTTCCGATTACTCTTCCTTTGCCATTTTTCATCAGTGATGACCAGGAAGCATCGGATCTGAGCAAGCTCTCTCCTCCTGCACTCTGAAGGTGCATAGCACGCGGAGTGCGGGGTTTAAGGGCATGTGTGTGTGTGTGTGTCTGTGTGTGTGCATGTACGTCGGTTTTAGCAGCTGAGTCCAGCTGAGGAGAATGCTGAAGGACATTCCCTGGGATCCTGGACACTGATCACTGTAGCACACCCCCGAGAGAGAGGAACACCCTCCCCAGTGCTCAGAGACCCGGCCCTGTCAGGACCTGCGTCTGGCATTTCCAGCTTTAGCCCAGCCTTACTCTGAGCACAGTGCATGTTTTTAATTTTCTGCTGGAGATGGAGGTCTCACTGTGTTACCCGGGCTGGTCTCAAACTCTGGGTCTAAAGCAATCCTCCTGCCTTGGCCTCCCAAAGTACTGGGATGACAGGAGTGAGTCACTATGCCTGGCATGGACGAGGGCAGTGTCTGGAGAGGCAAGTGTAAAATGTTGCTGCTAATGTGTCATTAGGAGGCCAAATGGGATGGACCTTTGACATGCTCCCCCCGCCACCTGCTGACATAAGCACTGATACCCTGGCAAGGCAGCTGGCAGCTGATGTGGTTTCTTCTGGGCACAACATCTTCCTGGAGGTTGAAAACTCTGCCTCCGGAAGGCAAACAGAAACACAGTCAATGTCTTTAAGCCCCAGGAACTGTGAACTGGCAGAACCCTCTTCCTGAGGCCCGCTGTGCCCACAGGCATGGAAACTGAAGAATGTACCTGGAGGAAGGGCACAACACATGGTGCCCAGCTCATTCAGACCCTCAGGTTCTTCTCAGGTTTAATCTCCCCAGAACAGGTGGCAAATGTCTCTAGAACAAGATCTCTGTCCACACCCCCAGAGAGTAATACAAACATGAGCAACAGGTGTTTACTGAGTACTCTAACATGGTCCAGGGTCAACAGGCATTTATTGAGTACTTGGACGTGATCTAGGATCACCAAAAACAGTCCCTAGATCACGTGAGAGTCTTCAATAAACACCTATTGACCCTAGATCACATGAGAGTACTCAATAAACACTTGTTGACCCTGGATCATGTGAGAGTTCTCAATAAATGCCTGTTGACCCTAGATCATGTGAGAGTCCTCGATAAACAAGTGTTGACCCTGGTTCATGCGAGAGTCTTCAGTAAACAACTGTCGACCCTAGATCATGTGAGAAAAACCAATAAAAATTTGGTGACCCTAGCTTATGTGAGAGAACTCAATAAACACTTGTTGACCCTGGATCACTTGAGAGTATTCAAAAAACACCCATCGATCCTAATCCACGTGAGAATCCTCAATAAATGTCTGTTGACCCTAGATGATATGAGAGTACTCAATAAGTATCTGCTGACCCTAGATCACGTGAGAGTCCTCAATAAACAACTGCTGACCCTGGTCATGTGAGAGTAACCAATAGACACCTGTTGACCCTAGATCACTTGAGGGTCCTCAATAAACAACTGTTGACACTGGATCACACAAGAGTCCACAATAAATGCCAGTTGACCCTAGATAATATGAGAGTACTCAGTAAACACCTGTTGACCTTAGATCATATGAGTCTTCAATAAACACTTGTTGACTCTGGATCATGTGAGAGTACTCAGTAAACACCTGTTGACCCTAGATCATGTGAGAGTAACCAATAAATACCTACTGATTCTAGATCACATTGAGAGTCCTCAATAAACACCTGTTGACCCTTGATCATGTGACAATCCCCAATAAACACCTGTTGACCCTAGACCACAAGAGAATATTCCATAAACACCTATTGACCCTAGATGACATGAAAGTACTCAAAAAAGACCCCTTGACTCTAGTTCACGTGAGAGTACTCAGTAAACACCTGGTGACCCTAGTTCATGCTAGAGTACTCAATAAACACCTGCTGACCCTGGTTCACATGAGAGCACTCAATAAACACCTGTTGATCCTAGATCACATTGAGAGTACTCAATAAATGCCTGCTGACCCTCAACCATGTCCAAGTACTCAATAAACACTTGTTGACCCTAGATAACATCCAAGTACTCAATAAACACCTGATGATTCTAGGTCACGTGAGAGTACTCAGTAAAGACTGGTTGACCCTAGACCACACTTGCACTGCACCAAACTGAAGCAGGATGGGGACTGGCAGCGCTTGTGAATCATTTCCAGTCCTCAGACATGCCATAGCCTGATGCTGAGCAGCTTAGATATTAGGGCAAAGACAGACTTTCTTTCCCCATAAAATAGAGGTGGCGATGGTCAGAAGAACAGATAAAATCTTGACAATAAGAATACTGAAACCAGGTATAGTGGTTCATCCCTGTAGTCCCAGCTACCTGGAGGGTGAGCCCAGGAGTTCAAGACCAGACTGAGTAACATAGTGAGACACTGTCTCTGTAATTTTTTTTAAATTAGCTGAGCATGGTAGTGTGTGCCTGCAGTTCTAGCTACTCGGGAGACTGAGGCAGGAGGAGATCATGCTTGGGAGGGAGACTAGTCTGGGCAACATAGTGAGACCCCTGTCTCTAACAACAACAACAAAAGAATATTGAGGAGAGAGAAGTGGATGGTAATAGAACCAGCTAGGTGAAGCAGGAATTCCAGCTGGTGAATAAGCACATCATTGTCCTCTGTGTCATGCTGAAAAACAGCACTGTTCCAGAGAAGCCTTGATTGCCTAAACCATGGTCAAACTATACTTCAACTGGTATTCTTCTACCTGAGGTTACAGCTATTTACTGGATTCTGAACATTTGGAGCAAAAAGACAGGTAACTGACTATATCTAGGTGCTGGTACATAACCCATCTCAGATTCCACCAAGCCCTCAAGGAATACTTACGAGCAGAGACACCTGCTTGCCTGTTCATTTCTTTGTTTACTGTTTTGGTTTGTGTTTTGGTCACTAGATTATTGTGAGAGTACTTAATAAATTCGCTATGCGTGAATACATACCACGTATGGATTTTAAGCAACAGTAGATGTTGCCATTCCCTTCCCTTAGAAAAACTGCTTTTATCAAACAAGACTCCATAAGAGATTATTTGTTCCCCAGTCTCCATTCTAAAGAGTAGAGTCAGGAAGATTCTGTGTTTATTTTTAAAAAGAGGAAAGTATGATTTTAGAAACTATTGATTCAATTTCAGTCATCTCTTGGGTTATTAAACAAGGAGATGTTAACTAAGAGCAATCATACATTCACCTAGATTTTGTATTAATTTTATTTTCTTTTTCTACAGGCTTAGAAGACTCAGTGATCTATATGTTAAAAGTATGGGATGAGTACAATACATGGACTCATGTATTAGCAGGCATTTGAACGCTCCCCAGAGAACATACCTGCACGGATATCCACAACAGACTGCAGTCCTTGGAAATGAACTATACAAGAATTTTATTAGTGACTTTGAATAGAAAACTGAGAATGCTCTATACTAATGACAAAGTTGAGATTCAATATTGTCCTGATAAGCGTGAGACCAAAATTATGAAATTAAGGAGCAAGAAATATTTTGGAAACTGTGATTCCAAATTATTGGCTTTGTCAGGATCCTAAGAAAATAAAAGATCACGGGATTTTAATTTGCCAAAAATCAGAATGAGTTAGAAATTTGACCATGTTCTTAGAGAAACAACGGCAATAACCACAAATCTTGGGCTGGATTAACAGCAGCATTACTCATGAAGATAAAATCAACTGGGATGACTTGTAGAGGTCTGTGCCTCTCTCCTGCCTAAAATTCCCCAATAGCTAGCTGCCTACTCTGCTTAAATCCTCACCAACATGAGCCCTGGGAATATGGGTATGACATCTTAAACAAGCTGGCTGCTGCTGTTCTCTTGAAGTCACCTCAGGTTACTTTCCTCTTACTATACCTCCCATACAGGCTCTCTTCTGCTGACAAGAACCATGCCCACCAGGGATCCCACCTGGCGTGCACGGCTACAGATTTCCTCTCACTGCTGGGTCCTGGTATCACTCGGAACAGCTCACGTGGCACCTCATGAGAGGCCTTCCTTCACTGCTGGCCAAAACTCAGCCCACTCCTCCCAAACTTGCTCTATCACATCAGCCGGTCTTACTTTCTTCACAACATCTGACTATCTGAGACCACTGCTTATTGACTCGTTTCCTGGCTTCGTTGGTTTTCCGCTACCATGAACCACACGACCTTGCCCACCTCGTTGCCTGCTGTGTTCCCGGCATCGGGAATAGTCCCCAAAAGAACTGTAGCTCCAGAAGAATTTGTTGAATAGAAAGTTAAACATGTGTGCTTGACAGATCATGGCAGATTGTGTTTAATTCTAGGTACCTTATTTTGAGAGAGAGACAGGACGTATTCCATGAAAGAATAACCAGGATGGTGAGAATTCTGGAAACTTCCTCATATGAAAAAGAGTTGAATAAACTAGGACTATTCAATCAGAAGAAGAGAGGGTGAACAGGAAACCTGATCGTCATCTTGCAGAAAAGAAAGCAAACTTGTTTTGCCAATATTCCAGATGGAAAAACTAAAAGGAATGAGTAATTTTTGGAGAAACAGACTTTTGGTTTAATTATAAGGAGAAACTTTGTTTAAAAAGGAAAGGAGGCCAGTGATGGAGTGGATTGCCTTTGGAGTGGCAAGTTTCCTGCTAAGGTCTGGATCCAGCAGAGGCCGCATGGCCATCTGTCAGGGGTGATGTAAAATGGCTTCTGACACCAAAGTGTGGGTGGTGGGTGGAAGGGTAACCTAGACAACCTTTAAGCCCTCTCATTTCTAAACATATGCTTCCATAAGTTTGTTCATACATAAATACATTTCCCAAAGAATATTCCTTGGAATATTAGGTCCCTATGATACTCTTAGGAACAAAAAAGTATTCTGGAAATCCTATATACTGTATCACCTTCTATAATGTGCTACTGTACAGAAACCTACTTTAACCTTGGAGCCCGTTATCATGTAGTACCTATAAACATCCCACAGAGCTATTCCCACTGAGAACATTTGGGAAACGTTAGCCTACACTATGGGGAAAGAGTTCTTTTCTCCTTAGAATGCCCAAAGTGAAAAAATGCTAGAACGTCTGCTTCTACACTCTGATCATGCCAAAACTACACTAAAATGTGGAAGAGATATGGTACCCAGAGAAAAGTTCTAAATTTTCTGTAATTTTATAAAGACAAATAATCTATATAACAGGAATTGGTAGTATTGTTTTGGTTTTAGAAGAATATAAGTAACTAAAAGAAACTGATATTCTACTGAAATATAATTCCTGAACATATTTACATTAAGTGCTGTTTCTTTGAGCATTATGGCCATGAATAACTCACATACACTTGGTTGCAAGATAGAAAATATTATTAATATTTAATATTTTGAAGTGCTTAGAGATGAACATTCATAGAACATTGTTAAAGCTAACCAAAAGAAAGAAAATGAAATGTGATTTTTAGAAAAAGAACCCTTTTCCTTTGTTTTAAGTTATATTACTTTGGTAAGAATGCAAAATAATGGATTGATTCATTCTGTCAAGTTGAGGACCTACTATGTGTTAGGCATTAGAAAAGCAATGGGGAACAAACAGAAACTATCCCTGCTTTAGGAAGCACATTATTTCAGGAAGGAGACAGAAACCAAGTATGCCATTGTCACGAACTGTGACAATGTGACAACAGTGATGTGCTGGAGCTGACTCCTAATGGCTAAGAAGAGTGGACTGCTAACTTTTTAGGGCTTTCACGAGCTAGCTAATAAACACGGCCATCATTTAAAACTAGATAAACGTACAAGTAAATACACCTTATTAAAAACAATGGTGATAGACACTCAGAGCGTCTCACTCCTGCTAGTTTACATCTTCCTGCTATTGATGCTCTTAAGGAGCTCCATACTTGTTGCAGTTGTATGATTCGAACTTTCTATCATGGGGTGCTCTGTGCATTCTCCCCAAAACTGCATGCAGTGCCATGGTGGAAGTGTGACGTTGGCCATGGTAGGAGTCTTTACACCATGGAACTTGGCAAATGCTAGAAATCAGGGCTTGATTTATTTATTTCCCTCTCTCTTCTTTCCCAGGGAGTTGGTTGTCAAACGTTTATCACAACACTACTAGATAGAAACTTCCACGTCCCAAGGCTTCAGGTCAAAACAGATGAGATCGCCATTAAAAGGTACAAGCAATCAAACAAGGTTTTTGTATTCTAGTATTCTTGGTTTCAGAAAGGCTCTCCTCTAACAAAAATGTATTTGCTTTTGCTTAAACATTTTTACTCAATAAATATGTATTGAACAACCTACCATATGAAAGGCTCTGAAACAGACGCAGAATTGAATTAGACATGGTTTCTGATCTCAGAAAATTTACAATCTTGTTAGAAGTGAAGATGTGAAAAGACAACAAATAATATAATGAGTACACAGTAACTTTTAGATGATGACCCAGATAGCTGATACTATTAGAATTCAGAGAATAAGAGTATTTCAGATCCCAGAGAAGAAGTGAAAGGTATTCACGGAAGAGATCTGACAGCTGAGGGAAAGCATGAAGGATATTTCAGGTAGGAGAGAAGAGTTGTGGAAGAGTAAGATAAGGAGATGCCATGTGTGCTTTTGGGACAATGGCCCAGCCAATCAGAAGAGCTGTGTTATTCAGAATACGCCCGTCAATCTGCGCAAGATGCAATCACATTCCACAGTGGTCTCTGATGAGATGTGTTTGTATGCAGCCTCATTAGTGTGAAAGATTCAGGAACTGGACAGTTTTAACATGATGCCCTTGAGTATCGTGTTAAATCCTCAGCAAGTTAAAATCTTCACAGGGGAACACTTAGATGCGAAGGAGACCAGCCAAGATACCTACCACCCCACTGACTGCCAGTGTTGATGTGAAAAGCATCACAGGCCCCATGGGCATCCTTTCCTTCTCTTGGGAGTTCTTCCTGAAGTTGGGCACTCGGGCAAAATCGACCATGTCGTCCCTCTTCCCCTGGGGGAGTGGCAATCCTTGCACGAGCTTCACACTGGAACCCCATTCCTGTGGATGTTTCCGAGGCAGTGGATTTCCAGTGTAGGTTCCCCAAGTTCCAAGATGTTATGGCCTACTTGTGGGGGATCAGAAGTGAATCCTAATCCTCTATTCCTCTGGAAAAACTGTTCTTGCCGCTGCTAAGAATACATATTAGGAAAAAAAAGCTATGTTTACATAGTTTTTCATAGTGAACGAGACTTATTCATCTAAATTGTCCCATTTAGTCTGTTGCACAGTAGGGTGACTATGGCTAACAGTAAGGTATTACATGTTTCAGAACAGCCAGAAGAGAAGCTTTGGAACATTCTAACCGCAAAGATTTTATAAATGCATAATGTGATGGGTATGCTAACTACCCTGATTGAATTTGATCATTATACAAAATATACATGCATCTAGATATCAATACATACAATTACAATGTGTCAATTTAAAAAGTCTAAAGCCTACAGAACGCTTAGAAATTAGAGGAAAAAAGATCCCAGTTAACTAAGGAAGGTACAACACATGCTAGTACCATGAATTTTACTAATACATATAAAAGTGATAAGGCCCGTTTAAGTTCACATTGTGATGACATGGGTCTCAACCCCCATGTGAAATCCTAGCTCAAAATTCAGCAATCTTGCCACTATCCCAAAGAGGTCAGAAAACTGCCCTGTCATCCAAATCTGGCCTACCACCTATTTTGTAAATAAAGTTTGCTGGAAAACAGTCATATGTCTTTATTTTTATTCTGTCTATGGTTTACCTTCCCGCTAGAAAGGCAGAGGTGAGTAGTTATTACAGAGACTATATAGCCCACGAAGAGAAAGTTTGCTGACCCATGCGCTGTACCATATCATCTTAGTTGAATGGTTCTAAATTCCCAGGAACAGAAGTATGGACTCTTTCAGCCCACACACAGTGGGACAATCCATATCTATGGGGTAATGGAAAGGGACTCTCTCACCCAGAGCACTGCCATGGACACAAGTCACCAACACCCATCTCAGTTGCAGTGGAGAAAGGCTATGGTTACAGGGACTGGATTAGCTGCAAATTGGCTTAAGCTTTACATTGTTAGCATTTTTTAGGTTTATAAGAAACTGAAGAAAAAGAACTGAGTAGAAAAATTGAACTAAAGACTTAAAGGCTTCCATAAAAGCCTAAGGTAATGAAGCAAAAAGCTGCCAGGGCTGGAAATGGATTTTATGAAACTCCAAGGTCAGCTCACTTCTTTCATGGTCTTTTCTCAAATTTCCTTTCACATTATCCCCTATTTCTTTGCTTGACTGAAGACCAACTTCAGAATACAAAATGAGTGTGATGCTTAACTTTTTTTCACCATAAATTAAAAAGTTCCTATGGCCGGGCTCGGTGGCTCAGCCTGTAATCCCGCGCCTTTGGGAGGCTGAGGTGAGTGGATTGCCTGAACCCGCGGGTTCGAGACCCGCATAGGCAGCGAGACCTCATCTCTACAATAAATCAAAAAATCAGCTGGGCGTGGTAGCGCATGCCTGTAATTCCGGCTACTCAGAAGGCTGAGGTGGAAGGATTGCCGGAGCCCAGCAGGTTGAGGCTGCGATGGCCGGAAGCGGCCACTGCACTCCAGTCTGGGCGACAGAGTGAGACTCCAACTCAAAAAAAAAAAAAAAAAAAAAAAAAAGTTCCTATGAGGGGAGAGGGAGGCATGAGGATTAAAAGTCAATTATTTTAGAACTCATGGCAGTTTGTTGCTTTAGTATAGGGAGCAAACTCCTGCGTTGTTCTTTCAAATTCTATAAGGTTGAAAGCTTTAGCCAGTTAACCGGAGACACTTAATTTCCCCAAAAAAGGAGGGTGCATCATTGGCAAAGAGTCAGGGCACTGGGACTTGTGCTCACCGCACAATGATAAAATGACTTGTGACCTGCGCGAGTGAGTGAGGCTTCCTTTACCCACAACACGCGTGAGGTGTGGAGTTTGGTTTAAGCCAATGGATATCAGGAAAGATGGGGCATTCAGGCTGAGAGGGAGATGGTGTGGCTGGGATGTGGCAGGAGTCGCAGGCTGGAGAGCCGGCATGTGTGAGATGCTTCTGTCAGGGACAAAGCTCGCCAGCCACAGGAAGAACTCTTGAACTTCGGAGA
>NW_007245921.1:420122-503138 GCF_000164805.1 Carlito syrichta
GAGGCAGTGGATTTCCAGTGTAGGTTCCCCAAGTTCCAAGATGTTATGGCCTACTTGTGGGGGATCAGAAGTGAATCCTAATCCTCTATTCCTCTGGAAAAACTGTTCTTGCCGCTGCTAAGAATACATATTAGGAAAAAAAAGCTATGTTTACATAGTTTTTCATAGTGAACGAGACTTATTCATCTAAATTGTCCCATTTAGTCTGTTGCACAGTAGGGTGACTATGGCTAACAGTAAGGTATTACATGTTTCAGAACAGCCAGAAGAGAAGCTTTGGAACATTCTAACCGCAAAGATTTTATAAATGCATAATGTGATGGGTATGCTAACTACCCTGATTGAATTTGATCATTATACAAAATATACATGCATCTAGATATCAATACATACAATTACAATGTGTCAATTTAAAAAGTCTAAAGCCTACAGAACGCTTAGAAATTAGAGGAAAAAAGATCCCAGTTAACTAAGGAAGGTACAACACATGCTAGTACCATGAATTTTACTAATACATATAAAAGTGATAAGGCCCGTTTAAGTTCACATTGTGATGACATGGGTCTCAACCCCCATGTGAAATCCTAGCTCAAAATTCAGCAATCTTGCCACTATCCCAAAGAGGTCAGAAAACTGCCCTGTCATCCAAATCTGGCCTACCACCTATTTTGTAAATAAAGTTTGCTGGAAAACAGTCATATGTCTTTATTTTTATTCTGTCTATGGTTTACCTTCCCGCTAGAAAGGCAGAGGTGAGTAGTTATTACAGAGACTATATAGCCCACGAAGAGAAAGTTTGCTGACCCATGCGCTGTACCATATCATCTTAGTTGAATGGTTCTAAATTCCCAGGAACAGAAGTATGGACTCTTTCAGCCCACACACAGTGGGACAATCCATATCTATGGGGTAATGGAAAGGGACTCTCTCACCCAGAGCACTGCCATGGACACAAGTCACCAACACCCATCTCAGTTGCAGTGGAGAAAGGCTATGGTTACAGGGACTGGATTAGCTGCAAATTGGCTTAAGCTTTACATTGTTAGCATTTTTTAGGTTTATAAGAAACTGAAGAAAAAGAACTGAGTAGAAAAATTGAACTAAAGACTTAAAGGCTTCCATAAAAGCCTAAGGTAATGAAGCAAAAAGCTGCCAGGGCTGGAAATGGATTTTATGAAACTCCAAGGTCAGCTCACTTCTTTCATGGTCTTTTCTCAAATTTCCTTTCACATTATCCCCTATTTCTTTGCTTGACTGAAGACCAACTTCAGAATACAAAATGAGTGTGATGCTTAACTTTTTTTCACCATAAATAAAAAAGTTCCTATGAGGGGAGAGGGAGGCATGAGGATTAAAAGTCAATTATTTTAGAACTCATGGCAGTTTGTTGCTTTAGTATAGGGAGCAAACTCCTGGGTTGTTCTTTCAAATTCTATAAGGTTGAAAGCTTTAGCCAGTTAACCGGAGACACTTAATTTCCCCAAAAAAGGAGGGTGCATCATTGGCAAAGAGTCAGGGCACTGGGACTTGTGCTCACCGCACAATGATAAAATGACTTGTGACCTGCGCGAGTGAGTGAGGCTTCCTTTACCCACAACACGCGTGAGGTGTGGAGTTTGGTTTAAGCCAATGGATATCAGGAAAGATGGGGCATTCAGGCTGAGAGGGAGATGGTGTGGCTGGGATGTGGCAGGAGTCGCAGGCTGGAGAGCCGGCATGTGTGAGATGCTTCTGTCAGGGACAAAGCTCGCCAAGCCACAGGAAGAACTCTTGAACTTCGGAGAGAACCAGATATGGGGCAGTGCAGTAAAATGGTCAGAGCTGTGTATGTGCATGTATGTGTGCGTGTGTGCGTGTATGTGTGTGTGTTCCTGATCTGGGGATCTGTCTTGCTGGCTGGACCAGTCTGGGTGCTCAGTACATCTTAACCGAGTGGAATGTTCCAGTGGGCCTTTTGTAGCATGACAAACCAGGCATCAGGATGCGCATGGATCATGCAGCTGCAGCCCTTGCCCTAGAGACAGCATGAAGCACGGGCCTGTCCAGTGACAGTGGGCCTCTGCATCTCCCTCTAAGTAGGGAATCGTTTATTTCTAGTAGTATTTCTGTTTCATACAAAGAGAAAATGCACACAAAACAAAACCCAGAGTTCCCAAGATGTAGAGGCTATTTACACATACAAATTTCAATTTCGAGATATAAGTTTGGATTTTCAGCCTTGAGTGAATCAAATGTCCTTTGAAATTAGACAAAATCCATATTTGATAGAACAAAGTTTATTACAAGATAGAAAGTCTAGTGCTGTTTTAATGTAGACCCATGTTTCAGGCAGTTATTTCAGAGAGAGCCTAAAATGACCCTCCTTATAGTTGCAAATGGGCTGCTGAAGGAGATCTTAAGTCTGGTCTTAAAAAACCGAGCTGAGCCTGAAGAAAATGATACAGTGATGCTGTTCTCCACCAGGGGCAAGGCAGAAGCCGTGGCCAGGAAGGAGCGTGAGTGGTGAGTGTTGCACCATCGAGCTGGTGAGACTGGAATGTATGGCCGTGGTGAAGAACCAGAGAAGCTAGGTGGGTTGGGTTACAATGTAAAGGAAAACATCAGTAGCTTGAGGTGGACTTAAAGACGGCAGCTGAACTTAAAGACGGACTTAAAGACAGCAGTGACTTAAAGACAGCAGCTGAGTAGTTTTCTTAGAAGGACTGTGGTAGAGATGGTAGTAACTTATACCTACTTGAAAAAGCAAGCAGGAAAAACCCCCTTTGTGTGTATAAGGATAGGCCAAAATGGAGAAGGATGCAAGCAGAAAGGCCTTACTTGCTGCAAACACGTCATTCCCTCTATCAGCAAATGACACCTCTCTGGGCAACAATTAAAACAGCTGGGCATCGTGGTGGACCCTGGCTTTCCACCTCACCCATCAGTAGCATGTAACTCTACCGCCTACAACCCTTCACATCGACAATGAAATGAATGTTTGCACCACCTCCTAAATTCATATGCTGAAATTCTAAACCCCAAGGTGATGGCATGGGGAGGTGAGACCTCTGTGAGGTGATAAAGCCATAAGGGGTGAGCCCTCGTGAATGAGATTAAGTACTCTTATAAGACACCCCAGAGGAATTTCTCATCCCTTTCACTGGTAGACAAACTGACAAGTGCTAAGTAACCTAGCCAAGGGAAATACAGTGAAAATGAATTTATTAACAGCATATATTTTTCACCAGAGCACAATCTTCAAAGCAATATGCTACACTGTCATTATCTCATTACGGTAATTTCAAGACTTGCTCCTGTTAACTTATTAAAAAACATTTAAAATCATTTTCTTCATTGCAGGCACAACAAACTATCTCATTACCCAAATAGGATCAGTGCCAGATGATCTGGCGAGGGACATGGTAAAGAATCCCACACATGCAGGAAAAGTCGGAGTCAGAGCATGGCATGCCCGTAACAACATATAACTGTAAGTCGCTGCTTGCCAGGGAAGAAGTGATTTTTCAAAATGCTGGCACTATTATGCCATCATGAGGATGAGCCATCATGCCTCCTCTCACCTTATTCTAAGCCCTCTAGAGGGAAAAGATGGCTTGTTAATTGACTTGATACCTAGAACATAAATTAACCTCTACCCATTCTATATACATGCCTAACATTATAAAACAAACCCAGGTACACATTTAGACGAAAATCTTTAAGTAAAAAATAACAGCAACAACAAAAAATCATTTCAAACACTGTCTAAAACAGGGGCTGGCAAACCACAGCCTGCAAGTCAAATCCAGCTGTCGTACTTTTTGTGTAGATAAAGTTTTGTTGAAATATAGCCATGTTCATTCATTTACATATTGCCCATGGTTGCTTTTGTATTACGACAGCACGGCCATTCAAACAGAGACTACAGAACTCACAGAGCAGAAAATAAGTACTATCTGGCTCTTCACAGAAAAAATTAGCTGACACCTGGCTTACTTCCTTGCTGCCACAAAGTAGGGTTCATAGTTCTAGACCTGCCGCCACAGCACTGCCTGAGTGCTTGTTCAAGATGCAGAATGACAAGACTCAACCAGGTTGGCTGGATCAGAATGTGTATTTTAGTCTATTCTATTTTATTTTATTTATTTTGAGTTGGAGGCTTACTCCTTTGCCCAGACTGGAGTGCAGTGGCACGCATGCTCACGGCCACCCCAGCGTCGACCTGCTGGGCTCTGGCGATCCTTCCGCTTCAGCCTCCCGAGAAGCCAGAACTACAGACGCACACTACCACGCCCAGCTATTTTTATTTTACTGTAGAGACGAGGTCTCGCCAAGTTGCTTGAACTGGTCTTGAATCCATGGGCTCGGGCAATCCACTCACCTCAGCCTCCCAAAGTGCTGAGATTTCAGGCTGAGCCACCGAGCCTGCCTGAGAATGTGCATTTTATTTTTATTTTATTTATTTATTTATTTTTTTGAGTTGGAGTCTCACTCTGTCACCCAGACTGGAGTGCAGTGGCCACTCCCGGCCACCGCAGCCTCGACCTGCTGGGCTCCGGCGATCCTTCCGCCTCAGCCTTCTTAGTGGCCGGAATTACAGGCGCGTGCTACCATGCCCGGCTGATTTTTGATTTATTGTAGAGATAAGGTCTCGTCAAGTTGCCCAGGCGGGTCTCGAAGCCGCGGGCTCAGGCAATCCACTCACCTCAGCCTCCCAAAGGCACGGGATTACAGGCTGAGCCACTGAGCCTTGCAAGAATGTGCATTTTAAAAGGTGACAAACAAGACCATTAAGCAAGCAGAAGCACTGGTGTAAAGAATGTGGTCCTCAAGAGAAATAAAATCGCCAAAAGGGGGTGAGGTTATTACCAGACTCATAATATTACTGAACAACAGAGAAGAGGGCTATTTGCAAAGATTTTCATAAAGATGAAGAGAAAAAAGGAGGTAGATTGCAAATTAGGGAAAGCAGAAATATTAGATTTGAAAGGGAGAGATTTCTAGCATCAAACTTATCCCCTTTGAAAGTATAGGGCAAGTACAAACAACTTTAGCCCAGGTGGCGGGGTTTTTTTTTTTTTTTTTTTCATAAAAGAACCATTACCGCTGAAAGGGGGTCTTAGGCCCCATATCACTCTCCCTAGTTCAAAAACAAGGAAATAGGAAACGTATTTGCTGATTTCAGCCATGTTCATTTGGTTGTCTCTCTGTTTCCTTTTTAAATACTTCATTTTCCCTCAGTAGCAGGAACACTGTTTTTCCAATAAGGCAAATGGGTTAAGATTTGCTCCTGAAAATAGACATGTTATAAAATCCACTCTGAATCTCTGTTTTATCACGTGTCATTTGTGTTGCTTTTGTAACAGGCTACATGCTGTCGTTTGGGGTTTACTTTATCCAACACTATGAGGATCTGACAGAAATGAACAGCATATTCTCTTAGAGCTACAAAGCCTGCTCTGTTGTTGTGTTTATATTGAAGATTTTAAAACTTTCCGAGTTTTGATTTGGAAAGTTTTATCATACCCAAATTAGACACTTCCAAAAAGAAAAATAGGGAGAGATGCACAAACCCCACTGAGCTTCCCCTCTGACCAGCAGATAGTGAGGTGTAGACTCAGGAAAACCACATGAGAATCTGTGTTCTCACTGGAAAACCAGCTGCCTGAGCTGGCAAAAAGATGTCAGGCAATTATCTGAGAGAGAAAGTTATTGCTCCTTTGACAACAACTTTGAGCTCCTCAGAGATTGCTACCTTATGCCCCAGACAACCTGCTTTGGGCATGTGGACTTAGCAGGTAGGAAATATATTCAAGAGAAAGGAGTTCTTGGTTTCAAGTTTTCAGAGGGAACACTTTGATTTCAGAGATGACAAACTGACTTCTGTCACAGGAAATTTATACCCTGGCGCCACCCCCCCTTTCCAATTTAATCTGACAAGGAAGCAATGGGCTGCCACTCATGGTCTTTTCTTTGAACCTCACCAAATATTACAGCGAGGAAGCAATAGCCACGGCTTGGAGATGAGGAAATGGAGGCCCACAGAGATGGAGTGCACTGCCGAGAGTCGCGCCACACGTTGGTGGGGTCGCTAGAATAGGCGCTCTGGAGGACAGTTCTTTTCTTTTGAATCTTTGCACTTCCTAATTCTTGGTATGTCCCTGGCACACAGTGGGCATTCAGAAACTGTGCATCTGAATATAGATCCCTGCCTCCCATCCAAGGTTTTCTCCACTGTTCCATGCACATTCATGGTTAACAATGGATTAATCTCTCTTTTATCTTCCAAAAGAATCAGAAGTCATATTTCAAATTATGCCTTTACACAGGTATAATTAAGTCTTTAAAAGGTGGGATGGCAAAGAAATTAGAGGCTGGAGTATAACAGACATTTTGCAACCTGCAGAAGCCAGCAGCAGGCAGCTCCCCCACTCCACCCCCACAGCTCCCACAGTATAACAGCAATTATATTCCAGGGTGAATAATATAATTATCTAAATGAAACCAGAAAAGGGAAGAAAGCACATCACATAAAAGGGTTAGCTGCTCAGGACTGGCGGCTGGGGGAGGCAGGAGGATGGATCCAGGCTGACAGTTTCATAAAGTAGCCATCAATTATTTAAATCATTGTGACTTTTCAGACAGCATTCTGGACACCAAGGGGGGAAAAAAACCACACTAAAATTTTGAAAACCATAAATTAGGAGAGAGATGCTCGTTATTTGGTTTTGGAGTGAAACGTGCTCTGCCTTTAGAGAAAGAGTAGAATGAGAGGCAGAGACACCCGTGTGGGAGGTGCCTGAAGACTGTAATTTTCCGGAAGTTCAGTAGAACAAAATATTTCTCTCACTGTGTAAGTGTTGGTACTGTTAAAATCCCATATAAATAGATCACTCAGTACATGAAAGTAACAGGTTTTAAATAACACAAGCAGAACAGGAAGCGAATTAGGACTTACTATTGGACCTGCCATTTACCAGATAGTCACTTTAGACAAGGTCCCTATGTGCTGAACTTGACTTTAGTGGTGAGACTAGATTACCATCTAAGGTGCATTCTTGACTTGAGATACTACTGAAGTCTAGTTTCACATGCTACAGCATACCAATGCTAGTTAGGAAAATTCATAATATAGCTGAGACATACATAAGCAGACAGTAGACTTTTTTTATCTAGTCACAACTGATGACTCAGAATCATCGTCCCATGTACATGAGTTTGGTTACAACATTGCCTGCTGGCTGGCTGTGTTATCTTCCATGATAAAAGCAAACAAGTCTATGCATATATGTCTAGGACCTGAAAGAAATAAGGAAACAAAATTCAAATCAGCCTAAGAATTTTGCTATTACTTGAATTTGCATTCACTAAGCTAGTGCCAAAGCAAGTGATGATTTCTACTCGGGTACAAGAGCTACAGCTGGTTAGTCTAGTGAACAGCTTCTTGAGCCAGTGAGCTTGGTCTTCCTTAAAGAAAGCTAGATGAGAAAGCGCAGAAACTGCATTCAATTCAGTTATTTACAAGGATTCCCATAAAACTACTCCATAAAAAAGGAGACATTATAAATATATAACTAATCACATAAATATTTAGCTAAAGTATTTTTGACAAATATATGAACTATAGTAACACTTTAAAAAATACACTTACCCAGGGACTAATTAAAAACATTCGCCAACTAAACTATGACATTATAAATGACAACTTATCTCTGATTTTTTTGTTTGTTTGTTTTTAACTCTAAGAGAAACCTTTAATTTTTCTCTTATTTATGCTCCACACATCACAAAGCTTCTGGTCACTTATTGCTTGCGAGTTTCTTCATGCTGGCTGCTGGAGGACATTCTTCCTGCACTTACATCTTGGTCCCTCTGCCCACACTGCCACCCTTCATTAATTCCTCTTCAGGAGGAAGGCTTGCTTGTCTAATCAAGTATTTAGCTCGTGTTGTATTCTTCTAAGATGTCGGGCCCCTGGACACTCAAAGGTGGGTGCATGGTTTCATTTTCCAGGCAGTAAACACACTTCTCTGCTCTCCATATCCCACCTTCTCCACTAACAACCAATATATCAAGCCAGGCTCTGATTGGCCCTGCTGAACCAGTCTGCTAACATTCAATGGTGTGTGCACACAGGAAGCAAGGGTCCTCTGAAAGGTGGCCTGGTCAAAGCCATCTTCTGCCAGAAGCTTAGCACAAAAGCGGAGGCGAGAGGATTGCCTGAGACCAGCCTGGCATTTTCTCCATTTCTGGCAACATGGAAAGGCCTCATCTCTACAATAAATCAAAAAATTAGCCGGTTGTGGTGGTGCATGTCTGTAGTTCTATCTACTTGGAAGGCTGAGGTAGAAGGATCGCCTGAGCCCAACAGGTCCAGGTTGTGGTAGCTGTGAACGTGCCACCATTGCACTCAAGTCTGGGTGACAGAGTAAGACTGCAACTAACTAACTAAATAAATAAAAAGAAAGAGGCAAGCTTAGCTCTTAACAAAGCAAGATTTCATTTCCCACTTGGTGAGCTCCTCTAGGTTCAGCTCCTTTTATAAGAAATACCTGGAGGAGGAGCCCCAAATCCCTGAGTAAATGTACTTGTTGCTCTGAATTACTTGGTGAAAAGCATTATGCTATTTGCTTTGTTGTCTTGTTAATTAATTCCAGGTCTCCTAATACCCAAATATCCACAGGCCTTTTTTTTTTTTTTTTTTAAGTTCTCTTGGGCAAGAATTTGTTCACCTTTACATAAAATTTCTCTCCTATTACGTATTTGAATTGGAAGAAGAAAAACCATTGGTTTATGCTCTGCAGGAGTCTGTTGCCAGTGAACTCCTAGGACTCTTTTTTCAGACGGAAGACGTCTGTGACACCGACTCCTGGGCTTTGCTAGAACTGCAGCAGCATGCCTTCAGAAAGTTAGGTTGGTTTGGGTGTGTGTGTGTGTGTGTGTGTGTGTGTGTGTGTGTGTGTGTGTGTGTGTGTGTGTGTGTAGAGAATGTTTTTCCAAGTTAGGTTGGTTTGGGTGTGTGTGTGTGTGTGTAGAGAATGTTTTTCCTAGGAAGAAATGCTAAATATTGTCTTTTTCATAGCAAATCGTAAGAGTAACTTAGGTATTTTTATTTTTGCCTTTTTCTTAGCATAAATTTAACAGTTTATCGACTATGGTTATACTTTTTTTTTTTTTTTGAGTTGGAGTCTTTGTTGCCCAGACTAGAGTGCAGTGACACACTCCCGGCCACCACAGCCTCGACTAGCTGGACTCAGGCGATCCTTCTGTCTCAGCCTTCCAAGTAGCCAGAACTACAGGCATGTGCTACCATGCCTGGCTAATTTTTGATTTATTGTAGAGACGAGGTTGCCCGGGTGGGTCTCAAACCCATGGGCTCAGGCAATTCACTTGCCTTGGCCTCCCAAAGTGCTGGGATTACAGGCTGAGTGACCGAGCCCAGCCCATGGCCATACTTTTAAAAAAAGTTTTATTTTAAAGATGTGGGGTACAATCAGGATTAGGTATACAAATGTTCATTATGCAGGTACCCTTGTTGATGAGGTATGCCCTTCCCGCCCCTGGCAGCTTCCCACTACTACCAATCCTACCCCTCCCTCCCCTGGCAGTTTCCCACTACTTATGGCCATACTTTTATTAAAGCACCTACCAATGTGATGTGCCTGTTTATTTGTAAATCTGTCCCCAACCACCACAGCCCTCTTGCTTCCTAGAACTCGATACACAGCTAAAAACAACGTCCAACTGACTTGAAAGCTTATGTCCACACAAAAATCTGCAAGTAAATGTTCACAGCATCTTCATCCATAATCATTCTAAGAGGAAGCAATCAAGATGTCCTTTAATAGGTGAATGCATTAAAAACAAACAAAAAACCCTGTGTGGCACATTCACATGATGAGCTAGTATTCAGTGATACAAAGAAACAAGTTATTGAGTCCTGAACATCCATGAATGAATCCTATGCATACTGCTAACAAGCCAGTCTGAAAAAGCCACATGCTGCATGATCCCAGTGATACGAATTCTGGAAAAGGCAAAACTATGGAGACGGAACAAGGGCATTGAGTGCTAGGTTCTGGGGGAAAGGGAGTGAACTACAGAGGGGAAGCACAGGGAATTCTTCCCGAGTCAAGGCCGTTCCTTATGGTTTCTATAATGGTAGATCCAGGACATTTTACATTTGTCAAAACTCATGGCGGCAACCCCTTCGGGTACCCTCCCGCTGTGGGAGCTTCTCTGTCCTCTCAATAAATCCTGCTTTCTTACTTAAAAAAAAAAAACAAAAAACTCACAGAACTTTAAAGCACAAACAGTAAACATTAACACATACACATTTTAAAAAATCATTTAGGGTGTCGTGGGATCCCAGGAGAGAGTGCCAAATATGGCAAAACCATTGAACTGCATTACAAATGTATAAAATAACCTCTGTGCAGGGAGTGGGGAGAAAGTGCTGACTAAGTCACTTGGAAATGAGCAAAGTCTGTAAGACCAAAGGCAGAAGAAGAGATCCCAGCACAGGACATAGTTGATGAAGCTGTGCCCACATGTGCCTACAGAGTGTGGGCTCACAATTCTGACCCTGTGGTCCACGAACCTGTGGACATGGACACCACATCGAACAATTCTCACACTGCTAGACGTGTATACTAGAATCCATGTGTGCAGCTAAGTAAATGAGCGGCAGGTGGCAGGAGTTGGGCTTCTCACTGTGGGAGAGGTGGGTCACATCTCAGCAAGAGGAGACTAGAATGTTCCACACAGTAGTGGGAAAGAGGTGGAGACATCCCTCAATGAGTATGAACTCATTTTTAGCTTAATGGAAACAAATGCTTACATACAGAAAATGGTATAGGCTTGGATGTACACAAGGGCTAGTATACACACATAAGTCCTTTCAATGTTGGTGAGAGGGTCTAGAAATAAGGATACTCAAGAGGCGGGAAGGAAATACACAGGATGAGCCTGGAGCATGTGGCAGTGCCAGGAAGTGAGGAAATGTTTAAAATCACAGAGATGAGAACATGGGACATGGCGGTGGGGAAGGGGCAACCAAAGGCGCCCTGATGGCCGGTGCTGGCACTGCAGCAGACAAAATGAAGTGGGGTGGATTGCAAACCAGAGCATACAACAAGAGCCCGGGTCCACACTGACATACATGATTACGAAAACACAAAGATGGAGGAGGGAAGACAAATCTCCCATGCAGGAACATGTCAAATAGCTCATGCAGACACTCCTCCTTGAGGAAGAACCTGATTCGCCACCCCTTCAGTGTGGGGCTGTGTGGTGTGGCTTCCTTCCCAGGAATATGCTATGGAAAGGGGAACAAAGTAACTTCAGAGTGAAGAAACCTGACAAACACTGCCTCAGGCAAGTATAGTGTGAGTCATGTTGACAGCAGGCACCTTTGACATGACGTCACGGAAATGCACCTTCACACTGAGACTCCTCCCTAAACACAGAACCCAGCGACATCATGGGAAAAACATCAGGCAGACCCATTTGCAGGGCGTCTAGGGCACACCTAGCCCTACTCCTCAACCCATCAGGGCCTCCTCAAAGGGAAAATTAGGAAACCATTCCATCTAGGACAGCTGACAGAGATACAGCAAGTAAGTGTCCCGTGGAATCCTAGCTGGGATCCTGCATCAGAAAAAGGCATTAGGCAAAAACCAAGGCGATATGAATCAAGTATGGATCTTCAGTTAATAATAATGTGTCAATACTGGTTCATTAATTATTGCAAATATACCATACTGATACAGTTATAATAATACAGCAGGGAAACACATGTGGGATGTGTGGGAACTCCCTGTACTACCTTTGCAATTTCTGTGAATCTAAAACTTTTCTGAAATAAAAAGTTTACTTAAAAAAACCAAACATAAGTATTAAATGCTATTTTCCTTGGCAAACCACATAGGCTAGCTTTTATATAATATACCCTGTCCTCAGCCATGTAAGCCAGAAGCCACACTTTAACATAGCTGTTGGTAATTTCCTTTTATTTGTTAAACAAATGAGTTCCTACTCTGTGCCTTTTGGTTCTGAAGCAAAACTTTGAAAGGCTGGAAGAAAAGCATATTCTGGTTCAAGAGTCAAGAAACTAGTGGACAGTCCAGCCCTCTCTTGCTCAGGAAGGCTGCTCATTCTGGTCGACTTGGAAGTCATGCAAACACAGCAAGCAAGGTCATGGGAGCACTTCTGCAAGCGCCTGATAGGCAGCCTTGACCTTGAAATGACCAAGGGACAACACATTATGAGGTGCTTTGTGGTATAAAAAGGAAGAACCAATTAAGTTCCTGCAGTTGAAATGGGGCAACGAGAAGCAGTGTGTGTGAGGAGGAGCGGGAGGAAGAGCTCTGCTGAAGTGCAGTTATCTGTATTTGACTTTGTAGCTATTTGCAAGTGAATACTCAGGGCATTCTGGACTCCACAGATATGACCATCCATCATAGGAATAGCTGTAACTATAGAGGGGGAAAACGCAGATAAAAATGAGGAAGAAAGAGAAAGGGGACTGGAAGCCTAGATGGATTTTTTTTCTCCTCAAAAGACTCTATTTCCAATATGCACAATCCAAAAAGGACATAATGACACAGATAACCTGTTAATGAGCCAGCTGCGTGTTGCCTTTTTCCCAAAGCAGGACTTTAACTGACAGAGCTCCTGTGTGTCTAAAAAGGTGATACATAAGAAATGCACAGCTTAATCTTTAAACCAACATGAATGGGCTGCAGCCCAATGGCTGCTCCTAGGCACACAGGTGATGACAAGTCCATGTAGTCATGGCCTCTGAGGGTCAGGAAGGAGGATCTAATGGAGATTTATGAGTACAGTTGCCAGAAAGGCAAGCTGTGGGGTGCCTGGGTCAGCTTCGGTAATCAGCCCAAGGCCTGACTTCCAGCACTAAGCTTGGTGGAACCTCAGCAGCCGTGAGGACCGAAGCTCTGGCCTGCAGGAAACCACAGGAAACTCTCCAGCTCCCTGCAGAGCTGGACTCCTGGACCTTGCCTCAGTCAGCCCCAGGGAGCCCAGGCTCTATGCCCTCAGAATCCTGCCTGTGAACTGCCCAAATCCACTCTTCCTTAAAAAGGCCCCCACCTGAAAGCAGCCCTTCCCTAAGCCCTGTTGCCATTCTGCATCCTTCCTGCTCAAAGTCTGAGACCTGCACACTGAGTTCTGGGTTCCATTTGGCCTTATTTCTTGCTGGTCATCCATCCCCCACTCGTCAGGACTGCTCTCACGGTCTCACGAGCGCATGACAGTCAGCTTTACCTTGTGTCTTTCTTGTGCTGTGTCCCTTGTTTGGGCACTTTCTCTTTTGCCTTCTCCATTTCTACACATCCTGCAATGCTCCAGACCCCACTTCTTGCCTAGGGTCTCTCTCCTCAACTCTTACAGTAAAAATCTTCTGGGCCATCCCATTTGGTGCCCAATTATAAACTGTCCTCAACTATTCTCACATTTGTAAATGTTAGAAATTCTGGTTCCCTGTTTAACTGATCCCTACTACATTCCTGAGAAGAGGGGCTCTTACTTTAAATTTATTCTGTATCCCTGTGTCACCTTGTCTGGTGATAGCTCAAGGCAGGAGTTTAATACATGAATATCAACCATTCAGTTTCATTAGGATTTCAACAGCATACACGACTCCACTGTTTAGTCACTCTTGTTCCAGGAGATGTATCAGATCGGCACCAGCCATCTTCAAGTGGCTGTGCTAAGATTAAGTACATGCACATTTTTCAGGGGAATAGGATCCTTAAAAGCATGAAGAAAAACAGCTGTTTTATTTGAACAGTTAATCTTAAAGGGCCATTAAACTTTCAAGTTGAGACAGTCTTGTTTCTCTCTCTTTATTTTCTCACTAGAACATCTCTAAGCCAGAGCTGCGACATCCAGACAGGGTGAAATGACAGGATAAGAACCCTGGAGATTCCCCAAGTGCAGCAGTTCTTGTCTGCAGTCATCTGGCTCCTCCCGGTGATCCTGCCTCATCAGCAATTCTCTGCTGCCAGGAATGATAACAGCCATTGCCTGGGCTGCTGTGCTAGCCTTTTCTCTCTTCCTGGCATCTTTTAGTGGGATGCTCTTTCTTTTCTCTAACATTTAAGGATAAGAAGTAAATCTGAAGATGCCTTTGTTAGCGAGTAAAGTCAAATATACTTCAGGCCAAGGCAGCTCTCTGAGGACCTGAGTGACAGTGTGCTAACATGTTCCGGTCCCTGTCAGCAAATCCATCATAGTCATTCCTGTCTCTCCTGTTCATCCACCAAGGAGTAGCTGAAGCAAGGTTGAAATGGGGAGCATCAAGCAGCATCTCGAGATGTGCACCCCAAGGCAGTCCCGTTCCATGGAACGGTCTAGGTGACGACAAAGACGGCATTAGTGGGCCTACCTTTACTCATGACAGAGAGCAAACTTGGAATCCGCGTTTAAAACCCAGGGCTCCTCCCTGTATTGATGTCATTCTGAAACAGCCTCGTGCTCAGACAAGTTTCTCAGCACCAAGAAAAGCTGGTCAATCACTAACTGCAATTATTTCCTCATTTGGCAGTCCCCCACGACTTCTCTACCCATGTGCACAGACACTTCCAGTTTGCTATTTTGTAAACCAACCTTATAACCCACATGTAGTAGACAAATTCTTTAAAAGTTGTGTCTAAATTAAAATCTATTCCAAATACATTATGAGACGATGAGGAATTGTTGAAGAAAACATTTATTTGAAAAACAAAAATTCTGCAATCATTAAGGATCTTCATAAAATGTATAAGATTGCTTGCAGATTTTTTTGCAGACAAAAAAAAAAAAAAAAAATCACGTTTATTTTCAGCCCCTCTGGTATTATTCCAAAAGTCTTGCTGGCTATCCCATATCAAAGCTAGCTTAAATATAGTTAAATAAACTCTTTTCTCTCTTTGTTTTGCAAAAAGCTACTTACAGAAGTTTAGTTAACCAGGAACTTCTCTGAGAAAACCAGCCAGACAGATGAGATCTGTTTCTCTTCCATTCAAAGATAAGAAATAAATTAAAGGTATTTATGAAAATTCAACATGAACACATAATGGGCCTGTCCTGTCCATATATGAAAATCATCTCAGGGCTCACTTCACAGCCTTCTTCATCAACAGTTAAGAGGACAAGTTCCTTTGTAATATTATGCCAATGAAGGCACTACTTACAGATGACTCACAAGCACGAGCTGGTCAATTTCTTCTTCCATGACACTATTTGAAGGAAATGTTTGGATAAGTACTATTAGAAAATGAACACTTTTAAAGCAACTTCTCTCTCACTTAATGTATCTTTATGATCAGATTTTCTAAGGAAGATATTAAAATCACCATGAATAGATGCTAAAATCATGAACAGCACCATGGTAAAGTGTTTAGGGAATTCATTTATGTGATGGCTGAAGAGGAATTAAAACGACACAGTTCGGTTATGCTCTAAAACAAACACAGAAAATTGTTAACTGTGGAATCTGGGTGGTATGTGGGTTCTGGCTTTAATGTAACTTTAAAACATCTTCATGATAAACTGTTGGAAAAAAATATTGTTAGGTTCTTATAATGGTTATCTAATCATGTATACAAACTGTTGGTAAAGATTAGTGAAGCATTTTGCTTACAGAACACATGTTTATTTTAGAGATGTTTTCTTAGCACCATTCCCTCTCATGCCGATGGATGCTTCTGAATGGAGCTACCATGCGGGCATGTGGACTAATGATAATGATTGCCATGAAATGCCTCAGTATGGAGAGTACTGCACAAAGTCCTGCTGAGTGCGTGACCCCATTGCACTTCTTGCCCCAGTCCCCCGAGGTGTCTGAGCAAGGGTCACGCTCATTGTATAGCAAGGAGCAGGGAGCCAGGGAAGGTGTGTGGCTGGGACTCAGCTGAGGCTTCCATGCTGATAATTATGGAGCCAGACCATGTTTAAAATGCTATTTCCATCACACCATGATGAAACTTAGCAGTGACTACTTTCAAACATGGCAAACAATCACAACAAAAATTCTACAAAAACTAAAATGCATTAAACCAGCAATAAAATTAAGAATACAAAAGTAAGACAACTTGATTTAAGGATCTGAAAACACGGATGAACGTTAAGAACCCCAAGATCAGTGTTAGTTATGAAAGATGGAATGTGCTTTGTTATCTTGGAAGTGACCAGGAGAACGCTGAAACCCACAATGACAATAAACAAAGCCAAGAATAAGGCATCTCTACTCTACCTTCCTGGATAAACTCTACAGTGGCCACAAGTGGTTGGTTATTTGAAGCCCCTTTTTGACATGAAGAGGCAAAACAATACTGTTAGTGAATAAATAAAATAGTAAGGATAAAATTCAAATAAAATAAAAACTATGAGTAGTGAGTTAGTGTTTCTTTGGGTACAGATAAACACTAAAGAATCAGCTGAGGCCCCCCGGCATCTTGGGTCTCGGACTTATTTTAGCACAGTGAGACCATCAGCACCATCTCTTGGAGCTTGCAGGGGAAACAAAAATCAATTGATCAGCTCTCTTTTCAACTTAACGATTTCCATGATAACTGCCAGCAGATCTTAAATGGGGCTAATCTACTTAGACTAATAAAAGTTGAATCTCTTCTGGAGCAGAGAAAGGACTCACAACAATTGGCTGTGGTGCGCATGTTGCTCTGAGGCAGCATTGACATGACAAAGACAATATGCCATTGCTGCTGGCCACGCTTCCTTGGGAAGCCAGAAGCTGCTGGAAGTGCCTTGGCTTGGCTGGCGAGAGATTAGGCTTGGGCATATACAGTAAGCACTTGTATCCAGCAACCTTCAATAAGGGCTAGCCGGAGCTCCAGCAATCACTCAGCCTATCAAAATCCTGCACTATGGAACTTGTGGACACCTAGAATTTCAACCATCCTGGGTTTATTGTTTTTAATAATTATTTTATTTTAAAAATGTGGGGTACAAATGTGGGGTTAGGTACATACATGGTCATCATACAGGTAAAGTGTGGGTACCCTTATTGATATTGTTTCTCCTCTTCCCTGGCAGTGTCCCACTACTGCAAATCTCTTTCTTATTGTATTATGATAAATGTTCAGGGTCCACTTATGAATGAGTACATGTGGTGCTCAGATCTTTGTTTCTGTGATAAATCATTGAGAATTATAGACTCTAATTTCATCTAGGTTGCTGCAAGGTTCATAATTTTGGTTTTCTTTATGGCTGCATAATATTCCATCGTGTAAATGTACCACATTTTCTTTATCCAGTCCACTTTTGATGGGCAGCATGGTTGGTTCCATGCTTTTGTTATTGTGAATAATGCTACAATAAGCATACATGTGCAGCTATCTTTATTATAGAGTGATTTGAATTCCTTTGGGTTGTATGGAAGGTCAATTTTTAGATCTTTTAGGAATCGTCACATTGTTTTCCACAGAGACTGTACTAGCTTACACTCCAACCAACAGTGCAGAAGTGTTCCCTTTTCCCTGTATCCTCTTCAGCATAGGTTGTTTTTTTGAGTTATTGGTGATGGTCATCCTGACTGGAGTTAGGTGGTATCTCAGTGTGGTTTAATTTGCATTTCTTTGTTGACTAGTGAGGCTGAGCACTTGTTCATATATCTGTTGGCTTCTCATATGTTTTCTTTTGAGAAGTGTCCATTCATATCTTTTGCCCATTTTTAAATAAGATTGTTTTTATCCTTTTGGCACATATGAGTTCCTTTGTAGATCCTGAATGTTAGGCCTTTGTCATATCCTGGGCCTATTGCCTTGACAGAAATGCGTCTACACAGCTTCCTGCTGGAGAGGCTTCAAGGAAAATAGAGCAAACTGAATACAGAGCGTTTTGTGCAACTTGCTTCTGGTTACTAACTATGGTAAACTGAATAGTATCCCCCCAGAATTCTACCTGGAACTTCAGATGTGACCTAATTTGGAAATAGGATCTTTGCATATGGAGTTAAGGCAGGGACTGAGATGAGACCACACTGGATCAGGATGAACCCTAAATCCAACAAGGTGAACATGAGCCAAAAAGAACAAAGAGAGGCCTGGGAGAAGCCAGGCTAAGACAGAGGCAGGAACACCAGAGCCACAGAAGCTGGAGGAGGCAAGGAGGCTCTCCCAGGGCCTCTGGAGGGAGTGTAGCTTCCATCACCATACCTGTGCGAGACTATGTGCCCGCTGTCTGAAGCCGCTGAGGTCGCAGTCATGTGCCCTGGCAGCCCTAGGAGACGCATGCCTAGCTCTAGTGTTATATTCACACACTGCTGCTAAGTGTCCAGCTGATGACCTCCAGGAGAAGGAGAAGGGCGGTGAGACAACATCACCTCCTGCTGTCACAGTAAGAGAGGCACTGCCAGGTGGGCACCAGAGTGAGGGATCAGGAAGGGGTGTACAGCAAGCCTGTGATGAGCAGGAGTCGGTGCAGGCTGCAAGCCAGTGGCAGAGGCAGGCTGGGAAGGCGAGGACACGTCAGAGCAGTCAGTGCGGAGAAGCAGAGGAGGTGCCCCACCTCATCACTACATTCATCCACTGGGTGCTTCCATGACATAGATTTCTCTGTCCCTGCTTCACAGACGAAGAAACAGGTACAGAGGACTGAAGCCATAGGGTCATGGCCACAAAGCTATTAAATGAAACAGCTGGAACATAATTCCAGTTGTGCCAGATTCCAAGTCACAGACACGGACAAGGTTTGGTTCAAAGTATCCAACAGACCACCTGTATCCTGACTGCTGAAAGACACTTCAACCATAATTTCTAATGCCCCCTCTCTCAGGGCAGGCACTGACACTCTGGAGTAGAAAGGTCCAGCCAGTGGCACTGATTTTGGGGACATGTTGGGGTCACAAATGCCCAGAGAGGCCTCTCTCCTAACCAACAAATGGGGTTTGGGCAACAGCATTTTCAGGAAGCTTCCACTGGGTAGCACTGGGAAGCACTGCTAAGAACTGCCACTCTAAGCCCACAGGTCTAAGAGGCAAGAGCAGCTGGCGGAAAGGACGACTGGGTGGTGTCTGCAGGCAGATGCTCACCACATCACTTCCCAGAGCTACTCTGATGAATGCTGGGGCAAGAGAAACATGAAGATATGCTTTGCATGTTTCAAGATGGCCTAAAGGTTTTGCTAGCACAGCTTCTGTTTGCTCCTCCAAGATGTGGGAGCCTGGGAGAAGGAAGGCTGCCTGACTCACATCGCCCCACAGGAGCCCGAAAACAGAGGCTCCTCCTGCTTTGGGAAGGAACTCTGCCAAAGTCGGCCATGTGCCAGACGAGGAAACAGCTTCTGCTGCCACTGCAAATATTGTTTTCACAACTTCTAGGCCTGCAAGAGTCAAAGCTGCGTTCTCTTCTGTAGGTGATGAATGTTGCTCACACAGGGCCAAGCCCCTGCAACAGCAGACGCCATTTCCTCACCTTGGGCTGGGCGTACCGGTGTTGTGTTAAGGGAGCATTTCTTTTTTTTGTGAGTTGGAGTCTCACTCTGTCACCCAGACTGGAGTGCAGTGGCCGCTCCCAGCCACCACAGCCTCGACCTGCTGGGCTCCGGTGATCCTTCCGCCTCAGCCTTCCAGTAGCTGGAACTATAGGCGTGCGCTACCACACCCGGCTAATTTTTTGATTTATTGTAGAGATGAGGTCTCGCCAAGAGGAAGCATTTATTAAGCTCTGGTGAGTATTAAGGACACAGATCCCCAGGCTGGAGTAAGATTAGGGAACCTGCATTTCTCAGTGCTCCCAGGTGATGCTGACGCTAGCAGTCCATGACCACTCTGTTGTGATGGAATAAGGCAATGTGTCTCAGATCCTCACGCGTGTGCATGTCGCCTGGTGATGCCACAGTGCAGATTCTGCGTCTAAGGTCTGACGCTCTTGTCCACAGAGCGTCTGTGCAGCAAGGTTACTGAACATTCCACGGGTTAGGGAGGAATCTTTGCTGGCACCATGGTTCACACAGGTAGCTGCCCACTCAGCTGTCGCATAGGTAAGGGATGGAAACCCCAAGCATGAGTCCCTCACTCTTCTTTAGGAAGGAGAGACCAAAAAAGAGAAATTAAATGGCATCCCTATACCAATGAGCACCTGCAGATCTGAAGTGAGTCAGTTCACTGTCCCCTAATGCCTGAGGGAAGACAGTCTGTATACTGTAGGAGACTCCAGGGCATGAGAGGGTAGCCACGTCAGCTGGCTTTCTAAAACTCCATGTTCAGAATCTGCTCAGGGGAAATCAGCATTTCCTTTAGGAGATCTTTAGTTTGAATCGGCATGCTTTACCTCACAATGAGTGGAGGCCAATTTGCAGAAAAAGTGATGGCAAACAAAGGGTCCCTGGTGGCAGGCCCATGAGGAGCATCCACACCTGCCTTCATGCCAGGAGCAAAGAGCTGAGGACTGTGATGACTTCATTTAAGCACCACCAAGAATCTCAACTCCAGATCATGATTCCCACACCATGGCGGAAACACGCACACATGTAAGCCATTGTCAGGGCTTTCATTTTCATACCCTCATCCATTCAGATGCTGTGTTAGGAGTGGGGGATTTAGGAGAAAACCATCTGCAACCAACACCCAGGGCTTCTACCTGTTATCAAGTGCATTGGTCATGGAGGCAAGAGAGGATCTGTGCTTAGCTTCTCCGTGGGGCATGTGGGTAGGGAGTGAGGGAATTAGAGCAGGACCTCTCCAACTACAGGTGAGCACAGTCTTCCACCAGTCTGTTGCAGACTGACACCTTTATCAAACATCATAAAAATGAATTGCTAGAAAAAAGAAATTTTAACACCCACAAAGACATACAAAACATAAGGTCTGATGTATTATTATATTATTACATTCACCAGGCGACGTCCATTGCTTAAAAAAAAAAGTTCTAGATACCTGCTCTTAAATTCTCTAAATCTCATTGCAGAATCCAGACTCTACCTTGCACGGGGCTCAGAGTACAGCTCTGGAGTTTGACTGCTGGGCTTCAGTTATGGTTCTACCACTTGCTAGCTATGTGACTGGGGCAAGGTATTTGAGTTCATTGCTCCTCAGCTTCCTCATCATGAAAGAATGCCATGTTCACAGAGCTGTTGCCACACTCACAGCACCTGGAAGTCAACACACAGGCACACTCCAACTAGTGTCCGACTTGCAGTGAAGGCTGCAGTCACTGCAACTGCAGTCACTGCTCCTTCACTCACCCTCCGGGGCTCCTCCGATGTATCATGGGCCCAGCACCTGCATGATTGTGTCACCTGCTTGCTCCCCCTTCCCTCCCTCCTGTGGAATCTGTGGCTAGAAAGTAAAATCGTGACATGAATGCCTGTGAGCACCCACAAAAACATCCTCTCATAACCCGAGCATCTGTGCTGCCTAGACACCATTTCAGAAAGGCAAGGACAACGCATCCTAGGGTTTCCTTTGAGGGTTACCAGGCACTATATCTGTCCATCATCACCAGATGGAAGCAGCACTATGACAGCTGTCCTTCCACCTTCCAGGAGAACCAGGCCGGGCTGATGTCCCACGAAATGGGTCCTGGCTGGGGGAGGCACAGCCTCACCTCTGCTCTGGGACCAGACGGTCATCTAGCAGGCAGATGACTTCAGGGAACATGCTTATACTTCCTGTAATTGAATGCCAAATGCACACATATCTCTCACACGTATGCCTCCAAGAACCTTGGTAACATTTGTTGGATCCTAGCTAAAATGTTTGTGAATTCTTACTTTTTCTTCAGATTAGCCACTTACAAGTAGCCAGGCCTAAAATTATCAAGGAGACATAGAAACACATTTAAGAAAGAATGAAATTAACTTGTGCATGTGGAGGAAAACAAAAAAAGAAAGAGAGAATTAAACTCTAGCAACAATTTACAATCATAAAGCAAGAGAATTTCTCAAGATGGGAAAGAAAAATAACCATCTCCTCATTTATTTTTTTAAACCTTACAACTCTGAGAATATTAAACAAATTTATTGATGTGCTTTAATTAATTTGCATTTTCATAAAATAAAACTTTTATGAAAAAAGAGGGCAATAAATAATTAAACAACGAAGCAGGTATTTCAGCTCTGAAAACAGATTTGCAGGTGAACAGCTTGAATAGCCTCAGTCTCAAGATTTACTCACTTATATATTATTATACCCATTATTAATGTATCTCAACAAGGTCCAGGTAAAGCTGGAGTTCTTACTCCACCTCAGAATGGGGTAAATGATTTACAAGACAAAAGGTTGGTGATAAGGTTGGGAGGGACCTGCCAGACACATGGACACACTGCCCAGTGTGCTGCAGTGTGTGGTCCTGACATGGCCCAGGTTGTAGTCAACGAATTACAAGTTGTAATGTGCCTCTGCTACTTAAGCTGAAAACTACCACATTTAGTAAGTCAGCATCCTTAGTTCACAGATTCACCCTTACTGCACTGCTGTCTTTTTGTTTTTGTTCTTTTAAATTCAGTACACTAAGCATAGCAAAGCTGGCCTGTATAGCACATAGCACGACACTTCAGAAAAATAAACACTGGAAGGTTGTCTGAGGGAAATGAGGCTAATGGTATGGTCAGACAGAACATAAGCATAAACTATTTTTCACCCTATTTCTCATCTTCCTATTCGGACTCTAAAGGTATTTGTGGCTCTCAAAATTTATTCTCCATATCCATCCCACCCACCCATCCACCCATCCATCCATCCATCCTTCCATCATCCACCCATTCATCCTTCCACCCATGCATCCATCTGTCCATCCATCTGCTCATCCACCCACCCATCCATCTGTCCACCCACCCAACCATATATCCATCCATCCATCCATCCATCCATCCATCCATCCACCCACCCACCACACATCAACGCTTCTGTCCATCCACCCTTCCACCCTTCCATCCATCTGTCCACCCAATTATCCAACCATCCATCCATCCATCCACCCATCCATTCATCTTCCCTCCCCCCTCTCCCTCCCTCCTTCGCTCCCTCTCTCCCTCCCTTCTTTCCTTCCTTCTACACATGCAAGCATGCATTCATTCATTCAAGTGACTTCCTGAGCACCTTCCTGCTGTCTGGAACTATAATATGTTTTTGGAACTTTATACTGGAAAAAGACAAAAGAGAAATTAGCAAAATTAATTAATAATTATAGCTGTGATAAGTGTTAAGAAGAAAAAAACAACATGCAAAAATATCAATTAACTGGGAAGATCTATTGGGATCCTGAAAAAAGAGTTCATCGGGATCATCAGTGAAGAGGTACCTTATGGGGTATGGGTGGGCTCAGAGAAGCAACAGGGCATTGAGGCCCCAGAGAAAGCTGAAATCAAGAGGCAAGGGGAAGAAATGGCATTGCCAGAGCCTGTGGGTGCTGCACCATGAGGCAGTGACACCTGGCAGGGCCTCTGGGGACGGAGGATGGCCATATGGCCAGGACCATGACCCTAATGAAGAGGAGGGGACAGGAAGCCACCCACTTCTCTCTCCTCTCACCTGCCCATCTCCTGCTCGTGCTTCCTATTGGCAGACCTGACCCGAAGCCACCAGGCCAGGGAGCCTCCATGACACAGTCCATAGGGTTTGGCCTTGGTATTGATAATGGATGGGAGAGGTGAAGGAGGAGGGGCGAGTAGAGGATAACCAGGAAAGGGGGCTTCTTTAGCAGGATAGTCAGGGAAGGCTTCCGTGAGGGGACGCTGGATAAGACACTTGGAGAGAAGGTCCCAGACATGCAAAGAGTCAGTAGAGAGCAACACAGCCAGAGGAAGGGCGAGCCATGCCTGCACCTTCCCCCTTCTCACACCCCACACTCAGCAGGGCCCTTGCCAGCTGTGTCTGGCACCGACACAGGCCATCCGGATGAACACCTGCCTAGGTATGGTGCATTTGCTCCATTTTCTCAACATCCTAGAGGAGTCTGCTCATAGTCAAAATACCTCCCTGGGAAAGGTCTAGCACTTCTGTTAATCCAATGCACAAAGAAGGAACATCAAGAGAGACATCGAGAAAGCCAGGGAAGGGCAGGTAACTGAACAGGTATAATCCCGTTCACTTACGTGGCTTCTCTCTGAACAGTCCAAGGCTCTGCCCTTTGAATAGTCTCATATCCTACAACCTATGAACAATGTGTTGCTGTGCCTGCCATACACTTACAAATGAAGAAACACTTATAAGGATTCATTTACAGTGTGACAATATTTAACATATCTCAGTAACTTAAACTCAGTCTAATTTTACATTTAGTTTTATATTTACCTCCAAGTCATTAGCTAAAATATATATAAAATATATACCTCAAACTTATCAATAAAAATTATCTACTGAAATATTATTTTAATTTTTCTGTTGCTCAGAAACCATTTTGTTATATAAAGTAAAATTTTCAATATTAACAAGATCATCACTTGAATTAGTTAATCTGACTTTTAAAAACCAATTTAGGTTGTGTGTGGTTGCTCATGCCTGTAATCCCAGTAACTTTGGGGATGCCAAGGCAAAAGGATTGCTCAAGAGTTTGAGAGCAGCTTAGGCAATATAGCAAGACTTACAAAAAAATCAAAACAATAGTTGGGTAAAGTGGTATGCACCTCTAGTCCCAGCTACTTGTGAGGCAGAGGTGGAAGGATCGCCTGAGCCCAGAAGGTCAAGGCTGCCATGAGCTGTGTTTGTGCCACTGCACTCCAGCCTGGGTGAAAGAGTGAGACCACGACTTAAAACAAAAAATAACAACACAAAAAACCCAGAAACAAATAAAAGCCAGTTTACTGGTTCAGATTAGCTGAGTTGTTTAACAGGAATGTAGTGGGCTTCCTGCTGGTTGCTGAGGCTAGGCAGGGTATCTTCTTTCCTGCTGTGCCTTCACGCTCTGGGACGGATTCACCCATGGAGACATAATTCCTTTCAAAGATCCCAGGCAGGCTGGGAGCAGTAGCTCAAGCCTGTAATCCCAGCACTTTGGGAGGCCGAAGTGAAGGTTTGACACCAGCCCGGGTAACTTGGCAAGACCTCATCTCTACAATAAATTAAAAAATTAGCTGGGCATGGTTGCTTGTGCCTGGACTTCTGGCTACTTGGAAGGCTGAGGCAGAAGGATCACCAGAGTCCAGCAGTTCAAGGCTGTGGTGGCCACAAGCATGCCACTGCACTCCAGCCTGGGTGACTCCAACTCAAACAAACAGACAAACAAAACAACAACAAAGATCCCAGGCATCACATGAGGGACTGCCTGCATGTTCACGAGACCCACCATTTCCCAGACCCAAAGTCAGCCATTTTTTTCTTACCCAATTATATTAGACAGAAATTTCCCTAGCACCCGTGTAATTTCTCTTGTTTTGTCCCTGATGAATATAGGAACAGATGGTAATTCTCCTTCTTTTTATAATTTATGACTCTTGCCAAGTCAATAAAATTGCTGACAAAAACAGTGGGTTCAGAATATGTTGCTACCTGTAGGAGAGGCCGCTGCACACCCAGCACCTTCATGGTATCTGCGTTGGCTAGAATCTTCAGAGGGTCAGACGTCTTGGTGACTCCCTCAATCTCCTTGTTGATCTCAGCCAAGACCTGGTTGAGGAAGATGTTTTTGATGTACATGGTGAGAAACTCCCGGAGAGGACACTGTTTGGCTGGACCAAGTCCCAGGACATGCTCAATCTCCTGAATAAACCTGGAAGACAAACAGCACAAGGGTTGTTAAACATATCAGGAAAACAGTTACAGAAGTATGACATAACAGACATGGGTATCTCTAGGCCTTGGTGACTTCCACAAAGAGAATAGTCATTACTATCACTCATCTATATGTGATTTAATCTTATAAAAATATGAACTATTCCATTTATTGAATAGAAATAGAATAAAATAGAAAACATGACTTCTAAAAAAGGGAGGGAAGAGGAGAGAAAAAAAGTTTAATTCAAAAAGGAAATGAGACTACAATGAACGAAGGAAAAGCATGACAAACGGAAAGCACTAATTATGGTGCAAGTAAAAAGGCAACTCGCAAAGGGTACATATTTCTCAATGAAACACTTAGATGTATAGATACTAAAGATATAAATGACCAAGAGAGGGGGAGAGCATGGGGATAGGGAAGGAGGGAGGGGGGAGAGAGAGGAGGGAAGAGAAGGAAGAAGGGACAGAGGGCGGATATGAAAAACAGTCTTTAAAATTCATGATGATATGTGAGTTTGGAGTATAAGAAAGGAATGTCATGGGAGTGGAAGGACAAGGGAGGACTTCAGTCTTCTTCGTAATGATGTATTTCCTTTATTAAAAATCACTGAGGCACACGTAACAGAATCCTAAATTGTCAAATCTCAGAGAGGAGTACACAGATGTCTGTTACGTTACTCTTTGTGTGGCTTAATATGCACAAATTTAAGTGACTACAGTTCAGTTAAATAATCTCAGTTACCCATAGCATGGTTCAATCCATGGGCCCACAGCAGAGTGGCCATAGTGCCTTACCTGTGAGTGACTGCATGAAGCGTACTCTTGACTGCTTGCTCTTCGGAAAGCTCTATGGGGATAACTGATGCCTGTGCACCATGACCAGGGACCGATCGCATCCCATCTCCCAGTGTCTACTGGTGACTCATCACCATGCATTTGTCATTCAGTTCACATACTGACAGCAAAGCATGTAGTGGTGCCTCCCTGTCTCCCAGTGATAAACCCATGTGATATTTTATAAAAACGGATAACTGAAAGAGGAAATTGTCCAACAAACACGAAATACAGCAAAAATACTAAAAGTGAAAACAAGGAAAGTGAAATCTGAACCGAATGTCAATGGAGCTACAGAAGAAAGAGTTGCCCATGGGAACATTAGCACTGCTGCCCTTGGAGAGGGAAGGCCAATACCACAAGGGGACTGGGTGTCAGGAAAGGACGGGAAGGAGGAGGAGGAGGAAGAATGAGGCTCCAGAGGAAGGGACACAGGCACAGAATTACACAGCATGAGAAAACAAAGGCTAAAATGCTGGCAGCTGATTCAGACTTAGAAGGATCATGGCAGTTGCCCAGGTCTGGAAAAGATGCCAGCTGTGTTGCAAAGTCTGAGAAAGTGGCAAGCACTGTTCAGGTCACTCTTGTCAAGGTCCTTTGACTCTCAGCGTTCCTCATGTTATGGTATAATAATGCATGTAGGTTTTCTAACTTATTATTTCCATATATATTTATAGATGACAGTAGGAGAGTTTTAAATGTCTCAACAAAAACTTTAAGAAGTCATGAGGCAACTGTGACTATCCCTACTGATTAAGATTGCTTTGCATGGTTTCAGCTTGCATGGTCATTTTTAAGGCTCCACAAAGCTATGGGAAGCAAGGGCTGCCTTGTACTTCACATTTTTCTCAAAAAAGTGGAGGAGAATAATGAAATGAAGACAGAAAATGAATAATGAATTAGGAAGATATATTTGTAACTTATAGCACAGGTAATGGCTAGAAATCAAGAAGGAAAAACACCAAACAACTTGGTAGAAAAATGATTAAAAGACACAAAAAGACCATTTACGGTAAAAAGAAATATAATGGCCATTAAACATTAGAAACAAATCCTAACTTCACAATAAGAAAAATGAAAGCAAACTATACTGAGATACTAATTTTTACACCCATGCACATTGATCAAATTCCCAAGGTTTGATACATACTCTGCTGGCATCAGCGTGGGGAGAGAGGCAGTCTTGTATCTTACTGATGGGCGGGGAAAATGGCACAACATTCATAAAGGGCAAGTTGGCACCATCATTCCACATTACAAATGCATTTCCTTTTCACCCAGAAATCTCACTTCTGGAAAATTCTCCTGACAGATATATTTGAAAACGAATTAGATGGTCTAGGTACAGATTATATAGATTATTGTAGCATCGTTTTTAGGCAAAAGTCTGGAAACAACCCAAAAGTCCATCAGCTATGGTATAATTGAACTTTAGGGTATCTACACACCAGAATTCTGCGCAGCTCTCTTGACCCCCAAATGTGGAGACTTCTGCTGCACTAATGTGAAAAGACCTCCAGGATATTAAGTGAACAAAATCAAGTGCAGACCAACATATATTGAATAGTATTTGCTATGCTACCTTCTAAATAAAAAGGCTCTATGTGTTTATCTGAGCATCAGACGCCCTGGGAAGTCAAATCACTGAGTATCTGCAGGGGAGGGGAAGTCCGGAAGAGGGTTGGAGGTGAGACTTTTCAATTGTAACTTTTCATAATTATTTGATTGTTAAAAGATGTTAATGTATTAGCTACTCAAATAGCATTAAGTCACAAAATTAAAAGATTATCTACACATGTAAAAGACTGCATATTTTATAAATTACTGTCTAATTAGGCCACATTTAAAGTTTGGTGTATAACTAGTTCCTTAAGTTTTGCTGTTTAGCCTAAGAGTTTCCTTTATTTAATAAACAACTGGATGCAGCGGCTCATGCCTGTAATCCTAGCACTTTGAGAGGCAGAGGCTAGAGGACTGCCTGACCCCATGAATTCTAGATCAACCTGGGCAACATGGCGAGTCCTCATCTCTACAATAAATCCCAAAATTAGCTGGGCATGGTGGCATGTGTCTGTGATTCCAGCTACTTGGAAGACTGAGGTGGAAAGATCACCTGAGCCCAGCGGGCCAAAGCTGAGGTGGCCATGAGTATGCCACTGGACTCACTCCAGCCTGGGCGACAAAGGGAGACTTCAACTCAAAGATAAATAAATAATAAATAAGATAAATAAATCAATACATTGCAATTTATCCTGCATATCACCAGTTAAGTACTCTATTAACCCCTGTGTGTAGATGTGTATATGTTTGTGTGTGTGTGTGTGTGTGTGTGCATGCGTGCGCCCATGTGCTGGAGGACCGGGGCTGGTGATGAACATAAAATAAAATAGGAATCCAAAGTATGTGAGAAAGAAGTTGGAAGCTGAGAAGGCAAAGGGACAGCAGTGAGGCATCTTGACTGATTTTATCAAGGAGGAAAGGAAAATTAAAATATAACCCAAAGCAAGATATAATAAATCTTTAAGGCAAGGGAGAAGGAAGAAGACATGGGAAAACAGAGGAATAAAAGTAGATCATTCACCATGGCCATAATCTGAAGATCTCCAAATCTCGTGTCCAGCTACACTGGCCCCTTCTGGCTTCATCCAACCCTCAGAGCCCCTGCTGGGCATGTCCTGGGCTCCTTGCTCTGCCTCCAAAAGAAACTGCTGTGATTAATCTGCTAATGAGTAAATACACCTATACTGCTTTTAATATTAAAAGAACCAACCATCAGAGTCCTCTTTCTTTTCTTCAAAGGGACTTAGAGTTTTCTGAATGGAAATACTTCTTATATTTTCAAGATCTTTAATATTTATTAGAATGAAACTTTCACCAGTCCTACTGGAAGCTGGGCAGAAGGCTACCGGCAGACTCCGCTTTCGTTTTTTTCTAGTCCTGCATTCTCCTTGGGTCCCTAAATACAAACTGCTTTGAGCAGCACGACAGAGAGGCCCTGTCACTTTCAGTTGCATGATTTCTTTCCAGCACAAATCATTTATTCCCTAAAGCACACACATCAGTCTCAAATGACACATCCAAGTTGACGTCAGTTTTAACTCGAGGGGACCGTTCAACATGCTTCCAAATCTGCTTTCCGAGCTGTGAGGGCCTGACTGAGCAGAAAGCATGAACCACGTGGGAGAGAAGGAAAGATGAAATGAGAGCTGCCTCATCAGCCCCTTCCTTACTCCAGTCAAAAACAGGGAGATGGTGGCTGGGGGTGGAGGAGGTAGAGATACTGGCCGAAGGAGACCAAGTTTCAGTTAGATGGAAGGAATACATTCCAGAGATCTACTGCACACATGAGGACTGCAGTTAATAACAACGATGGATGCTTGGCGATCACTAGGAGAGCAGATTTTAAGTGCTCGCACAATAAAAAATACCTATGTGAAGTAACGCATATGTTAATTAGTTAAATTCAGCCATCTCACAATTTATACAGATTTCAAAACATCATGTTGTACACCATAAACACATATAATTTCCACTTGTCAATTACAAATTAATATGAATTTAAAATTAAACATTAAAAAAGGAAGCAACTGCATTAAGTGGGCAAACTACCCTTTGTGGGCAGGAAGGGACAGACAAGAACTTTCCTAGCCCTGGGAGGTGAGTCTCACTCATGGCTGCAGGAAGGAGTGAGTTGGAGGGGAGCAGGCAAGAGAGGGCACTCCAAACCAGAGTTTGGACTCGAAAAGCAGCCTTGGACAGGTACTTGGCCTCTCTTAACCTCGCTTGTATATTCTGCAAAATGGGTACGACAACACCACCTACCTCACAGGAGTGTTCTAACAATTAAACGAAGAAATAACAATTAGCACCAAGAATAAAGGCTGGCATCCAATAACTGCGTAGTAAATGGTGCTATTTTATAACTACTGTCATTATGTCAACTTTGACGAGGCTGGAGATGAAAGTGTGACATATTTTATGAATTTTTTCAACCTTACTCCCTAACTTTCCTGTATAGTCATCCCTCATCAGCAACGCAGATCATTAGGTTAACACTTTCAACAAACAGATGTAGGGAAGATCCAAACTCCATGTGGTCAGAAGCCAAATATAAGCTGCTCACTGCTGTCCCCTAGAGGCTACCAGACCACACTATGGCTGGCACACAGTGGACTCAGGAAACATCTGTTGCGTGAAATGTTGAATACAATAATTAACAGGTCCTTTGATCGGCGCTCATAGTTTCTGTAACTAGGACATGACCTATTTGCTCCCAAGAATCTGAAATAGAGGTCCCAAGGAAAGAAAAATAAACAAACAGGTCATCTGCTATCTCTACTGCTCCAGGGGTAACTGGGGCCTCTCACTGAGAGTGCTCTCATTGCTTCTCGGCCTTTGGCCAGGATCAAGTGCGAGAGCATTCTTTAGGCCCGTCCATGTTCCCACACTGTTTTGTATTTGGTGCAGTCTGGTTCACTCTACTTTGTATTCTGCTGTTTCATAGAGTGTTACAGATTCAATCTATTGTGCTAAGGAACACGTTATTAAGCCTCACATCTACCAGGTAAACATCTTCATTTTGCTTCTGCTGAATTATTTCCACAAGTTGAAATATTGCAAATAGCTCCTCAACATCTTTCAAGGGAGTCTATATTTTATTTTCCCAAGTTCTGCATGGGTCCTTTCACCTAGTAAGTATTTAGAAATGATCTGCTGAGTGGGAGACAGGTGGGACAGTGCAGGGTGTAGAAGAGAATCTTCAAAAAGCCCAACTGTTCCAACAATGCTCCTAGCTAGCACTATGAAAATGAGAAGGGCTTGGATTTTTACCAGTGAAAAGAATCTAATTAGGAAAGAAAATGCTCCACTCCAAAGTTGAGCTAGATGGAACACAGATGGAACCTGTCAAGAGAGTATTATCTGATCCTGTGAAGCGCGTTTACACTAGAGACTTCCTATCCCTGCACGTGACCACACGGGCAAGCACAAATCACAAGATGTCTCCGTGTAGTTGGAAAAAGGGACTATGGGAACAAAAGAAGAGGATACACACAGTGCCGTGTGTAGGCATATCGTGATAGGACGTCAAGGAACCTTCTCCAGACCAGCCTCCGACACCAGATGCTGCAAAATAGGTTAAGCCAAGAAGCAATGAGATGATGCAACCGGCCTTCATTGCACTTGAATGTCTGAAACCCGGATCTTGTTTCCTACATTCTAATCCTGCTGTTTGTAAATATTGACTTGGAGGTTTTCTTCCCAAATTTTCAACTAGGGGCCCTCCACAAGTATCCCCACATGCAACACCCATAATTTTCAGGAGAGTCTTTCCTGTAGGTCACAGGTCCTTCGGAATGTACACGTGAATACAGACTCCCTACGCTTCATCTAATACTTCCAACATTTTCACCTCAACTTGAGGGCTATCCAGGGAAACTGTAAACTAATTAAAATTTTACTACAGCTTCCCAAGTCCCTCACTTAGCCCAGTCTTACCACAAATCCCATTTCACTGTAAAGCTCCATTTCCTCCACTGCAGCTCAGCCAAGAACCGCAGTGGCTGCCAGCTGGAACCATCCTAGGACACAGAGGGTCTACATCATACTGCGGAAGCTGTTATGAGAGGCGTGAGATTTCCCTCATTTGAATAAACAGTTGCCCATAGCAAATAAGTATTTCTTACATTCATCCCCTAATAAGCTGTTAAAATTTGATAGCCAGCATCATTAATAATGGGGTGAACTTAACATCATGCGTCTCCTGATACGTTATAAAGAAGAAGAGCACTGTATCACTTCTCTGGCATTCTTGCCAAGAAATGTATAACTTGAGTCTTTTCATGAGGACACATCATCTTTTCCATACAACAAAAATACAAAATCAAAAGTGCGAGTTTCAGAACAATCCTTTTTTTTTTTTTTTTTTGAGTTGGAGTCCCACTCCGTCGCCCAGACTGGACTGCAGTGGCATGCTCCCGGCCACTGCAGTCTCGACCACACCTGGCTAATTTTTTAACTTATTGTAGAGATGAGGTCTCACCAAGTTGCCTGGGTGGGTCTCGGTCTCCCAAAGCCCTGGGATTACAGGTTGAGCCACCGAGCCCGCCTCCCACCCTTTTTTTGAGTTTAAGTCTCACTCTGTTGCCCAAGCTGGAGTGCAGTTGCATGCTCACGGCCATCGCAGCCTTGACTTGCTGGGCTTAGACGATCCTTCCACCTCAGCCTTCCAAGTAGTTGGGACTACAGGCAGGCACCATCATACCTGGCTAATTTTTGATTTATTGTAGAGGTGTGGTCTTGCCAAGTTGCCCAGGCTGGTCTTGAATCCGCAGACTCAGGCAATCCTCTCACCACGGCCTCCCAAAATGCTGGGATTATAGGTGTGAGCCAGAACATCCTAATTCTGTGTACCTGGCCAGAACATTCCAATTCAGGATTCTGGTTTTTAAAGCACAGGTAATTCTTTCATAACTCTGTCATAAGCAATGTCACTGTTTATTACCATTTATGTTCTTAATGTAGACATGTATGTATAATCTATATCACATAGCACAAGCTTTTCACTTTGGTATTTCCAGATACGTTGCGTATTTTCACACATCTGTCTCAGTAGTATAGGATGGATAATATACACATTAATATACATCTGGAAGACTGGGGGACTTTTCTTCTGACTCCATGTCTCAGCTCTAGTAGAAAGGTGTGATCTATGCTTTATGACTTCTGGATCCTGCAAGGGCTCTCAGGATCATCTCTCATGTACTTTCTAATTAAGTCTTGACTTCCTGCAGAGATGTACCATTGCTGAACTCCACTGAGAAGCTCTCAATCTCTTCCACTGCATCACAGCTTTAAAGTTTAAATAAAATTAGGAACTATTTTCTCTCCATTTCTACATTTCTTTTTTTTTATTAAGTTAGAGTCTCACTCTGTTGCCCAGACTGGAGTGCAGTGGCACGCTCCTGGCCACTGCAGCTTCGATTTGCTGGGCTCTGGCAATTCTTCAACCTTAGGCTTCCAAGTAGCTGGAACTACAGGTGCACGCTGCCATGCCTGGCTAATTTCTGATTTATTGTAGAGATGAGTTCTCACCAAGTTGCCTGGGTGGGTCTCGAACCCGTGGGCTCAGGCAATCCACTCACCTTGGCCTCCCAAAGTGCTGGGATTACAGGCTGAACCACAGAGCCCAGCTTAGTACATTTCTATGTTCAAAGATAAGTGCACAGGACACCATCCGGTCACAGTTAATATATGTACGTTTAATAATTTTATATGACACTGATAATAAATGCATACATTAAAAACTTAATTAGGCCCAGCCTGAAATCCCAGCACTTTGGGAGGCTGAGGCAAGTAGATTGCCTGAGCCTGCAGGTTCAAGACCAGCCTGGGCAACTTGGCAAGATCTCGTCTCACAATTAAAAAAAAAAAAAAAAATTGGAGGAATCGGCAAGATGGTGACGGGGCAACCCGGTCTCTGAAGCCCTCTGCAAAGGAGATCTGCAGTGGGTCTCTGACTCTCGCCCCGGGGGACTGTGGACCCCAACATCGCAGCCTGCTCTTCATACGGAGCTCGGAGGTTGCCACTACTGGGACATTGCAACAGACTGGACAGTCACTGCGGTGCAAATGGTGCCGCCGCAGCCCCTCCCCCCACTGCCAATGCCGCCGCCGCCACCAGTGCCTCCGTGACCGTAGCACATCACACCACCCGGGCCCGAGGCGATCCACATCAAACCCCTTCTGGGAAGATCTGCTGGGATCACTGCCACCTCTCCTGCAACTGAGATTGTCATGCCCGCCCGCCGTAAGGCTACTGTTGCCTGCCCTGAGGGAGGCAGCCATCTTGTTCCTGTCCGGCCCCACCCCCTCTGGGGCGAGCAGCTGAGATAGCACCACCAGCTGGCGATTCAAGGTAACAACATGGAAACGGGAGAAGCAAGCTTGAAAAAGACATAGGCCAGAGTGGTGAACGGAGGGTGATCTGCACTGTCCTTCACAGCAGACCAGGGGCAACTGACCCTAACTGCAAACTAATTTACCAGCTTGAAAAGAAAACTAGAAATTAGACCTGAAAGGACACTGGACTCAAACGAAATGTCTCAGAGTGTGCTTCATTGATTCTATTAATCACTTAATTCTATTCCTACTGTATTGTTCCCTTTTTTCTTTTTTCCTTTTTCTTTTCTTCTCTCTGTAAACCATATCATTGTATAGAGGAACAGCATGCTAACAAGGTGGTTGGGTAGCTTGTATGTTAGCATCACTATATGTTTTATTTTTGTATTTTTTTTTTTTGTATGAGAGTTGGTTCATCTGTAGCTGTGGTCTATTGTTTTTATCTGTTTCAGTATAGGCCTCTCTCTCTATTTGTTGGCACACTCGTTTGTTTCCCCCCTTACTCCTCTATCTCTCCTCTCCCCTCTTCAACCCACTCTCTGCTCCATTCTCTCCTCTCTGTTAACCACATTTTATTTCAGGGAGTAAACCTACAGCCCTACTGCACGGACAGATTCCAGGGCAGTGGGAAGTGGGTTCCACATTATCCACACACCTATCAGCAAATACCAGGACCTGCAGACAGATTTTGAATCACAGCTCTCCCCTTCAGTAAATCTCAAAAAGGACCACTTCCAACCTACAGTGCAACTCCAGAATTGAACAAAGTAAGAGGACATACATAAAGAATAGGAGATTGAACAAACAGAAGTAAAACCAATCACTTTACCCCTGAATAACAGAATTAAAGAAGACAGTGACGTGGAGGGAAGGAAAAAGTAGGGAGGGGGAAAAACCGCACAAATGAAGAAAAACCAAAAGAAGAATATAGGTCTCACACAGACCCCTGGGAGATCAGACACTGAGAAAACAGATTCTGGAACACAAACAATGAAGAGCCTCCAGAATGACTGGTCACAGGCAACAAACCCAGACATCAAGACATTAATGGAGAGAATTTTAAAAATTGAGGAGAGACAAGAGGAAAATAGGAAGGAGCTGATGTCAGAAATGACAGCAGTAAAGAATATTGTGATGGAAATGAACAACAGACTAATAAGCATGGAAAGCAGAATCAGCCAAGGAGAAGAAAGAATCTCAGAGCTCGAAGACCAAAACACAGAACTAACCCAAACTGTCAAAAGCATAGAAAAGAAGCTAAAAAGACAGAACAAAACCTGCAAGAGATGAATGATCACTTCAAGAGACCAAACCTAAGAGTAATTGGGCTTCCTGAGGCAGAGAGAGAAACAGAAGCCACACTGGAACAAATGATTTCATGAAATCATTCAAGAAAACTTCCCTCATCTCATTAAGGATGAAAAAATTCAAACACAAGAGATTCAGAGAACCCCTGCAAGACAACAAATGAGAAGACCAACTCCCAGACACATAATAATTCGCCTAAACAAAGTAGCTATGAAAGGAAAAATCCTAAAGGCAGCAAGACAAAAAGGCCAGACTACCTACCAGGGAAAACCAATTAGAATAGCAGCAGATTTATCCACAGAAACCCTTCAGGCCAGGAGAGCCTGGAGCCCTATCTTCAAAGTTCTAAAAGATAAACAATTTCAACCAAGAATAACCTACCCAGCCAAACTAAGCTTCATTAGTGAGGGAGAAGTGAAATCTTTTCCAGATATCCATTCAATCCATAAGAGCCTACGCGGCCACCAGACCACCTCTACAAGAAACACTGAAGAAAGTACTGAACATAGAAGAAAAAGAAAAAAGAACAACAGCATTCTTCACAAGAGTACAGGCAAAAGATTAAAAACACACATGAACCAACTCCAAAACCCAAAGAAAGACAACAAACAAACAAGAATAACTCTGTAAGAACCTTATGACAGGGATCAACTCTTGCATTTCAAATATTAGCCTAAATGTGAACGGACTAAATGCACCACTGAAAAGACATAGAATGGCAAAATGGATAAAATATCATCAGGCAACAATCTATTGCCTTCAAGAGACTCATCTCACTAGAAAGGACACCCACAGACTCAAAGTAAGAGGATGAGAAACAAACTTTCAGGTGAACAGAATACAAAAGAAAGGAGGAGTAGCGATCTTAATTTCAGACAAAATACCCTTCAAGCTATTAAAAATCAAAAAAGATACAGAAGGCCACTACATAATGATAAAAGGCTCAATCCATCAACAAGAAATATCTATCCTAAACATATATGCACCCAACATAGGTGCGCCAACTTTCATAAAGCAACTTCTTGGAAAACTAAAGAAAGATATCAACTCTAACACTATCATAACTGGGGACTTTAGTACCCCACTCACAACCCTAGACAGATCATCAGGACAAAAAATCAGCAAGGAGATCTGGAACCTCAGTGTGACTTTGGACCAAATGGACTTAATTGATACCTACAGAACACTCCATCCAAAGACCACAGAATACACATTCTACTCATCACCACATGGAACATATTCTAAGATCGACAAACATACTCGGCCATAAATCAAGCATAAGCAAATTTAAAAGGACCGAAATTCTACCAAGCACCTTCTCGGACCACGATGGAATAAAAATAAACATTGACACCAACAAAGTCCCACCAAAACCCACAGAGACATGGACACTAAACAGCATGATACCAAACAACTCCTGGGTCAATGACGAAATAAAAACAGGGATCAAAAGATACCTGGAAACAAATGAAAATGAAGAAACATCTTATTACAATCTCTGGAATGCCCTGAAAGCTGTAGTAAGAGGGAATTTATATCCCTACAAACACACATGAAGAAAATGGAAGGAACAGAAATTCACAACTTAACAAGCCACCTAAAGAAGCTGGAAAAGCAAGACCACAAAAACCCTAATTTCAGCATATGAATCCCGATCACCAAAATAAAAGCCCAAATCCAGGACATAGAAGACAAAAAGATAATACAAAAAATCAATGAAACAAAAAGCTGGTTCTTCGAAAGGATAAACAAGTTCGATGGTCCCCTAGCTAGACTGACCAAGAAAAAATGGGAAAAAAACCAAATAAGCACAATCAGAAACACGAAAAATGAAGTCACATCTGACCCTGAAGAAATACAAAAGATCATTAGAGACTACTACGTACACTTGTACGGAAACAAACTTGAAAACCTTAAGGAAATGGAGGACTTTCTGACATCACACAACCTACCTAGGTTGGAACAAGAAGAAATTGAGACCCTAAATAGACCAATAACAATCAAGGAAATCGACTATGTAATAAGAAAACTTCCTACAAAAAAAAGCCCTGGTCCAGATGGCTTTCCAGCAGAATTCTACAAGACATTCAAGGAGGAGATGATACCAATCCTACTGAAGGTATTCCAGGCGATTGAAAAAGATGGAACTCTCCCCAAATCATTTTACAAAGTCAACATCACATTGATACCCAAGCCAGGTAAAGATCCAACAAAGAAAGAGAACTACAGGCCAATATCTTTGATGAACATAGATGCTAAAATTCTCAATAAGATCCTAGCAAACCAGATTCAGCAATACATCTCAAAAATCATCCACCATGACCAAGTAGGCTTCATTCCTGGGATGCAAGGCTGGTTCAACATTCGTAAAACCATAAATGTAATTAAATACATCAAAAGATGTCAAAACAAAAACCACATGATTATATCATTAGATGCAGAAAAGGTTTTGATAAAATCCAGCACCCCTTCTTGATAAAAACCCTTGAACATCTAGGCATACGGGGAACATACCTCAAAATAGTAAAAGCCATCTACGAGAAACCCACAGCCAGCATACTCCTAAATGGACAAAAATTGGAACCAATTCCCCTGAAAACTGGAACTGGACAAGGATGCCCACTCTCACCCCTCCTGTTCAACATAGTATTGGAAGTCCTGGCTAGAGCAATCAGAGAACAGGAGGCAATCAGAGGTATTCAAATAGGAAAAGAGGAAGTCAAGTTATCTCTCTATGCAGATGATATGATGGTGTACCTTGAAAACCCAAGAGAATCTGTCAAAAGCCTCCTTACATTGATAAAGGCCTTTGGCAAAGTCTCAGGATACAAAATAAATGTACAAAAGACAATCGCATTTCTCTACACCAATAATAAACAAACAGAAACCCAAATAAAAAACACAATTCCATTCACAATAGCCATAAAAAAAATGAAATACCTTGGCATCTTCCTAACCAGAGACGTAGTCTCTAATTCCCTTGGCATCTTCCTAACCAGAGACGTGAAAGACTTTTACAATGAAAATTACAAAACACTGCTCAAAGAAATCAAAGCTGACACAAACAAGTGGAAAAATATCCCATGCTCATGGATCGGAAGAATCAATATTGTGAAGGAAATCTACAATTCAATGCAATACCCATTAAATTACCAACAACATTCTTCTAAGACATAGAAAAAACAACACAGGAATTCATATGGAAACACAAACGTCCAAGAATAGCCAGAACAATCTTCAGCAAAAAAAACAAAGCAGGTGGTATCACAATACCAGACTTCAAACTTTACTATAAAGCTACAATCATCAAAACAGCTTGGTATTGGTACAGGAACAGGCATATAGATCAATGGAATAGAATTGAGATTCCAGAAGCAAAACCTCAATTTCTCAACCAACTCATCTTCAACAAAGCCCCCACCACCTACCACTGGGGAGAGAAGAACCTATTCAGTAAATGGTGCTGGGACAACTGGCTGACCACATGCAGAAAACTGAAACAGGACCCCTATCTATCCCCATGCGCAAAGGTTAACTCCAAATGGATCAGAGACCTAAATGTAAAACCTCAAACCATAAGAACCTTAGAAAGGGAAGGAAATACCCTCATGGAAATCGGAACTGGCATCTAATTCCTGTACAAAACCCGAAACCCACAGGTCATAAGAGAGAAGATAGACAAGTGGGACCTTATTAAACTGACAAGCTTCTGCAAAGCCAAAGAAAGCATCAAGAGAACAGGGACAGCCTACAGACTGGGAAAAGGTGGTTGCCAACTCCAGGTCTGACAAAAGCTTAACATCCTGGATCTACAAGGAACTGAAATGTACTGAAAAGAAGAAAACAAACAATCCCATTATAAAATGGGCAAAAGATATGAACAGACACTTCACAAAAGAGGACATCCGAGCAGCCAACAAACACATGAAGAAATGCTCAACCTCACTAATCATCAGGGAGATGCAAATCAAAACCACACTGAGATACCACCTAACTCCAGTCAGAATGGCAATTATCAACAACTCAAAAAATAACAGCTGCTGGAGAGGGTGTGGTGAAAAGGGAACACTTCTACACTGTTGGTGGGAGTGTAAACTAGTGCAACCTCTGTGGAAAGCAGTGTGGCAATTCCTAAAAGCTCTAAAAATCGACCTTCCATATGATCCCGCAATCCCCCTACTGGGAATATACCCTGAAGAACTCAAATCACTCTATAAAAAAGATACCTGCACACGTATGTTTATCGCAATGTTGTTCACAATAGCAAGAACCTGGAAACAACCATGCTGCCCATCAAAAGAGGACTGGATTAAAAAAATGTGGTACATATACACGGTGGAATACTATGCAGCCATAAAAAAGAACAAAATCATGAATTTCGCAGCAACCTGGATGGAACTAGAGTCTATAATACTGAGTGACCTCTCACAGAAACAAAGATCTGAGTATCACATGTTCTCACTCATAAAATGGACCTTGAACATCCAATGTAATACTATAAGAAAATGACTGACGGTGCTGGGAAACTACGGGGGGGGGGATGGGATTAACAGTAGCAAATATCTGTCTGGGGATGGGAAAACACCTTTTATCAACAGGGTGCCTGAATGAAACGTAATTGTACACCTAACCCTTAACTGTACCCCACAAAACCATAATAAAAAATATTGATTAGTTAAAAAAAAAAATAATTAGCCAGGAGTGGTAGCGCATGCCTGTAGTTCCAACTACTTGGAAGGCTAAGGAGAAAGGATCGCTGGAGCCCAGCAGGTCAATGCTGGGGTGGCTGTGAGTGTGCCACTGCACTCCAGCCTAAGTGACAGAGTGAGACTCCAACTCAAAAAAAAAAAAAAAACTTAATTACAATAAACAGCAAACTTTTTATGACACAGTCATGAATCACGTATGCTCCAAAAGCCAGAATTCTGTATTTGAAATCTGCAGCTTTGATTTTGTGTTTTAGTATTACGTAAAGAGTGCAAATGACAGTAACAACCACCCTATAGCATAAATGATACATGAGTTACAGGAGAAAATAAAATGCACATTCCCCCCTAAATCCATTACACTTTGGACCCAGGATGAGAATAAAACACTGACTGCCAAATGCAGAACCTTGGAGAAATATGGGCCCATGTAAAAAGATGGCACACAGCCCTAACAGCAAAGTCCTGCATTTTGATGACACTTTCTGCACATCATTCTAAGGGTAATAGTAGACTTTTATGAGGACACATTTAAATTCTAAATCCCTACCATGCTTGCTTTGCATAAAAAAACCCAAACAAACTCAAAATTATAATAAAATTCACTCCCAGACATGATTCTATGCTTGGACAATGAACTGTGACCACTTAGCTACACACAGGTAAATGGCCCTTTGGAATCCAACCCAAGTGGGGCCATGCAAAAGGCTAGAAATAGCTCAGGTTGCAGAAAGAAATCACTGTGAGAAGCATAGCTCCTTTAAGACATATTACTAACTTACTTGGCAGCTCTCTGATGTGACATTGAAGACTCAAAGCAAAGTGGAAAACAACTTGGCCAAAGAAGCCAAGAAGCCTCTGAAGAATTGATCTGAGATGTGTTCAACTTACTCGTATTATCTGAGTCAGAAAAGATCATTCAGAAATGATTTATAAAGGACTCACTCAGAAAAAGCAGCAACAGGCATATTAAAGACTATAAATTAGTGGAACATGAAAACTGAAGAAAAATCCATAAAGGTTAATGCACTTTGGGGTATATTTGCCTCTTAATTCGTGCGCGTAAGCCACGGGCACATCAGGAAGAGGTGGTCCCGACAGGCTGTATTGTACTCGCTGAGTATAGCCACTATCTCTGTCTTTTGCATAAAGATTTCTTGTAAAAGTGCAAAATAAGCTCATCACAGCAGACTCTCATTGTGTCCCCAGCCCATGCCCACAGGAGACAATTTGCTGAACTAATGAAATAAAAAGGGACTTGGATGCTTGTATTTGTAAGGCGTGAAATTCATACCCAGGATTCAAGGAGAAAAGAGGTAAAAATCATTAGATAAAGAAGAAGAATATTGTCTATAGAATTTGAACTCTGCAGGCTTATAAACATGCCTAACTTTAAAAAATCTTACTGTGAGTATATGACATGCAATTTGTGACTACATTTAAGTGTTCCCTCCAGACAGAAAAGCACTTTAGGTAAAACGAAGTAAGCCTCCTTAAAATGACAGCTGTTAAATTTTTTAAGCATATAATTTGGAAATTGAAGTGACTTAAACTCTAGCCCTTAATATCAAGCAATCTTTTTTTAGCCAAAAAAAGCATATGAAGATAGAGAGATGATAGATAAATAAATAAATAAGGAGAGGCCACTGACACAAAACTCAGAGACAAAAATACGAATCCTCCTTTTCTGATAGGTCTGAAATGTTCTTTTCCTCCTTTCCATTCATCTTACTTATAATAAAATAACCTCTTCTTTATGTTTTTTTATAAAAGACAAAACTGTCAGAACATTTTTCAAGAAAAACTGTAACCTATTAAAAGATGTCTAGCCCATGTCTGGAAACTCACGGCCACATTTGGATACACTCTGTTGGGCGCTCCAGACCTGCATGGTCCTCAAATGCCCGGAGTAAGGCACCAGGTACCCAGCAACCCCCCTACCTGCAGCTCTGCCAGTATGAGCCGTATTAACACCCACTCACACATGGGGCTCCTGCCAGGTCCTGATCAAGGGGCGTGACAGGGATTGTTTCATGTAATTATCACGAAAATTCCATGAGGACTGCATCCACTTTGCATGTGATGAAACCGAGCAACTGAAAAAACAGCAGTGATGCTGACAGCAGACAGTTGTGCTGTCCCAGTGCCAGCTCCTGGTATCTGTGGTGAACTGCTCCCAAGATCGCCTGCGTATCCAAAGCCATGCGAACTCAAGGTCCAGCTGGCCCTGCCAAGCCCTGGGCGCAAAGCCAGCCCTCCACGCCTTCTGTGTTCACCCTCTGTGAGTTCTGTGCTTTCCCACCTCATTTGGTGGCAGAGGTGGACTCCTCTGATATGGAAGGCCAACTGCATTTGCTGAAAAAAATCCATATGCAAATGAAACTGCACAGTTCAAGCCAGTGCTGTTCAAGGGTCCCGTGTCTATGCCAGCACCGTTTCAGGAATTGCATGCTCTGCCTCACATACTCCCGACAACATGGGGAAGGAAAGTACTTTTACAGGAAGGCACAGAAAGGCAAGGTCCTTTCCCAGGATCACCCAGCCAGTGAGGGGCAGACCGTACTTGGACGATGGTGTGACTCCAAGGGCACAATGGACTCTGCCCCGCTCTCCCCAATGCACTCCTCCCTTTCATGCCTCTTGGATGTTCAGCGGGGGTGAGATCTCCAGAGGTGGACAGGTGAGGGGTGATCATGGACAGGCTGATCCATGCTGAAAGCCGAGTGTGCACTGAGGTCGTGGGGCCTGTGTGGAGGGGAAGGACCAGGTATCACTAAATGTGGGAGGGAAGGACCAGGTATCGTTAAATGCAAATGTTTAGATACATCAAACATTCAGGGAGTTGCTTCCCTGAAACAGCCAGTCCTGTCTCCAGGCCTAGCTGCTTGCTCCCAACTGCACGTCCAGCCCCTTGTTAGACATTTCTGTGGATATCCTCCTGACAGCTTGGGCTGGTCTAACACAGAGACCTCACTGCTACCTCCTACTGCCACTTCAGTTCTTTCCTGTGTGCTCTCTTTTTGTGTCATTGTCACTCCAATTACCCAGCCTCAAGCTTAAAAGTCATCTTTCACTTTCTCCTCAGCCTTGCAAGATGCCTCTAGACTTTCAGATGCTCCCTGTGCTACCGCTTATGTTCACACGTGGATCTACCTGCCGATTCCTTCCTTTATGTGGGCAATATTCACGGGGCGCCTGCCTTCTGCCACACTGTTCTCAGTGTTAAAGTGCCACAGTGGAAGAGCCATGTGGGCCCCGGGGACATCATTCACATGGCACACAATACGAATAATGCCAGCTCCATGCACTCCATGCTGGTACCAGCAGACACTCCTGTGCTGTCAGCTGAAACAGCCATACACTCCTCAGGTTCTTACTCAATGAGATGACAAGATGAATGGACAGGAACTAACACAGGACAACTTATTCACCAGGCCCCCCTCAAACAATCTCCCGACTTAAGGCCCAGAATACGTAACTATTGCAGCTTCATGAAAGTGTCCTGCTCTTCCATGCTTCCAGTCTCTGCACATGCAGGCATACAGGCCCTGACCTGAGAACATGCTCCCCACGCCCCTTTTCCGACTGTCCCCTGTCCTGCAGCTAGAGGTCCATGTTGCCTAATCCAGAGGTGCTTCTCCCTGAGTGCATGTTGAATGACCTTTTACTATGCCACCCCAGACCCCTCGGCCCAGAGGACAATCCTGTTGAGGTGTCTGTGTTGCCAAGAGGGAACCTTCCTCATTCACTGTTGATACCTAGTGGGTACTCTTCTCAAATAAGGCTAACGTCATTTCTGCTCATACTCATTGGCAAAAGTTGGTTTCTGTGTACCCTGCATGCTTACGCCCATGCCTTTTCTTATGACCATGTGGCTGACTTCCAGCACTCCTCTGCATTTTATAAACTGTGGCAGATCAGCTAGAGTGGAGGTTTGAAGAATTATCCTTTTCACTAAAGCCTTTCCAAGGACCAATCCAAAACCAAGTAACTCAGAGTGTTCCCTGATCTCTTTAAACTATATTATTAATTTGAATGACTTTACCTCATTGCTTCACGGCATTTGTCATTTTTCTACTCACTTTTCTCTCATTAAAATTAAGCTCCTTCAGAGCAGCAACTGTATCCACTTGCTGACACTTCCTTCATGTGGGCAATATTCATCGTATGCCTGCCTCCTGCCATGCACTGTTCTCATACATCTTTGAATCATACTGGAAACCAAATCAAGTATAGTAGACATAGTTAATAAACGTTTTAATAAGTAATTTAGACTTGTCTTTGAAGGCCAGTGCTTTTTAAAGGGGTTACAGTGCTCAGGTTATCTTTTTTTGAGTTGGAGTATCACTCTGTCCCCCAGATTGGAGTACAATGGCTCACTCATGGCCACCTCAGCGTCAACCTGCTGGGCTCAGGCGATCCTTCTGCCTCAGCCTTCCAAGTAGCTGGAACTACAGGCGCATGCTACTGTGCCCAGCTAATTTTTGATTTATTGTTGAGATGAGATCTCACCAAGATGCCCAGGTTGGCAATCCACTTGCCTTGGCCTCCCAAAGTGCTGGATTACAGGCTGAGCCACCGAGCCCGGCCTCAGATTATCTTTAAGGCGATGTTTTAGGAAACAAATATGGCTGACCATGCAAGATGAAAGAGGAACAGAGATGGTGAAAAAAGAAGGTTGTGAGGTTAAACAATGCATGCGTTATGTTAAGCACATCAATATGAGGTATTTTTAAGGCAAACTAAAACCTAATCCATTTCTCAAAAGTGAAATTTAGTGAATCGGGCCTAAGATGAACACTACTCAGGTATCAATGACAGAAGTCAAAGACTGGAAGCATTTCATGTATCAAAAACACGATTTGTGCACTGCGGGGACGGAATTATATATAGTATGTGTTGGCTGAAGAAAATAGGTGGGCCACGGCTCTTCCCCACTGTTCGTCAGCAGAATGCAGTTTCACTACACCTGAAAGCTTTGGGAAACACCCAGTGATCTCCAATGAGCCTACCTGGCTGCTAACTTTGTTGTTGAACTTCGCTGATGACTATTTCCTAACCCACCCTCATGTTTGCTATCACTTGATTAACTGCCAACCTGAATGTAAAGTGCTAAGAAAAAAGTCTCTGCCAAGTAGCGCATGATCCCCTGGTCACCAGTCATGACAGGAGCCACAGACAGATCCCAACAGCTGTGTTCAGAGTCTCGCCCTGTATCCTCTTTCATTCACATCCTTGACTATTTCAGCCTTGATAATTTCTTCAGATCATTGTGGGCTCCTTTCTCTGCTCCCACACCCACACTTTCCCAGAATAGCACCTGGAATTAAGTACCTATTCGCTGTAGTGGTTCAGTTCTTCTGACACTCACCTCCACAGAGGCTGTGCTTAGAGGAGACAATCACTCTCTACAGTCCCCCTTTTGGCTACCCATTGACATGTCACATCCTCAGGGTCTCAACATGACAAAGTGGGCCGGAGTGACATCAAGGCAGCATCAGGAGTAGATCTAGCTGAGCATCTCGAGGCATCTCAGCCCACAGTCCACTCCTGCTGTCCTGTGTCCCCCCAGGACACCAGGGAGTTAGATCCTCCTCTGCAGTTAGTTTCATCGACAGGTCCACTTATTAGATGGGGACTAAAGGCATTAGTATTCCTGTAGCTCCACGTTATTTAAGTTTTCAGATCCTCTGTAAGGCTAAATCAGAGTTAAAGATTCTGCTCACAAATCTAAGATGCAGAAAAGTATACATTACTACATTTGTATATGAAATAATAAAAAGCAGCCTTCTGTTTAGTTGATCACTTGCAGGTGAGTATCATCAATTGTATAAACATTAAAATGATGGCATACAGATCATTTTCAAAGAAAAACTAGACCCTGTAGAAGAATTCTGATTACAGTATGACCAGTTCCTGCAGAACCAATATTCTTTCAGATTATGTTGATGACAAATCCCTGCAGCTCACAGAAGATCACCTGTCCGAGAGCCTGAGTCTGCAATCAACTGCTTGATGCATTACACTCTCAGGCAGATTGTTGCTGCTAACTGCAGCTGAATATGCAAGAGACAGAAAAAGCCTAGAGAAGGAGTTTGCACGTTAAAAAAAAATCCACTGTAAGCTCTGGCTTCATATGAGAAATGTTTCCTGTTTTCAAAGCGATGGAAAAATGTAAGAAATATATGCTTATCATAACACAAATGTGATGCACATCTTAATAGGAAAAAAATATTTCAGAAGACTATTTTGTCTTACATGAAACTTGTGAAAAAATTTCTAGTCAGTTGGCAGCCAGTCCCTCTGACACAGTTTATTTTAATATGATAGTATTCATAAAATTGTTCATTTTTATGAGGCTGACAATGAAAAATTATGGCCAAAGGCATGATAGCCACAAGCACAAGTTAGTTTTGCATTTATCATTTATGTATTCAGGTTGTTACATTCACATTTGTTAATGTCCTTATGTGTTTTATGTCATTGCTCACATGATACCTACTTTTAGAAGCAATATGATAAATTCTTCTTGGGCAGGAAGTAATTCACAATATTTTCTCTATTTAAAAAGTATCCAGCGGCATCCATTTTACTGTTTGTGGTAAATTCTTGGCAATAATCATTCATGTAAGAGCTGAGCAGCAATCTGAAACCTGATGGCAAACCTCTCAAATTCCTAATAAATCAATTCCACTAGCATCACCAACCGTGTGTGAGCTGTGTGTCAGAAGCTGGGAATAACAAGTCATGTAAGTGACGTGGAGACATGATCACCTCTCACATCACAATGCATGCCAGCCCTTGCAAAGGACTTTCATGTCCTTGAACCTCATGCAGCTGTGTGGGCTGTTTTGACAGTGATAATTATTTCCATTGTACAGATGAGGATACTGCAGTTCAGACAAGATAAGTAATTTGCTAAAGGCCAAACTGCTGTCAAACTCTAAGCCTACATCTTGAAGCCAGATCTGGCTCCTAATTAGCCCATCCTTCCTTCTTCCACATCACACCTAAAAACAGCAAAGCCCATGATGCGTCACACTCAGAAGAATGTACCATACATGGTCACAGATTCAGGGGGTCTAAATTCCCAAAGAGCAGAAATACGAAAAGGCATATTTTTTATGACTCAGCTTTGTCTACTTGGGTAGTCTTGTTACTATGCCTTCAAGAGTTTCATAACATTGGCGACGTTACTCACTGGAAACTTCGTGAGTAACTTTGTTGGCAAAGTGAGGGGGCAAAATGCAGACATAAACTGAGCAATAAGACAGCATCCAGGATGATCAGTGTGTTAATTTTTATCGGACCAGATCCCAGGATGTTTGTGACACTTCCAATCACACCCACAGGCCTAGAAAACTGTGAGAGAGAGCTGGGACTTTCTAAGACTTGCCCTAATATTAGGCCAAGCACAAAACCTGTGGTTTTTGCCTCTTAGTCCTCCAGTGACAGAAGTGAAAGAGTACTTAGACCATGCAGGCTTCTCTTTGACCTGGTTGGCCATTTCCCCTAACAGAACGATTACCCTGCTAATGAGATTAAATGTGGTTTAACTAGAGGATTATTTCACTGTGGAGCCCCCGCTGACTCTGGCTCCCACAGGATCCATCCCATGGTGATGCACCCATCCGGGATTCATTTGCCTCAATGAAAGCCAGATCAGGCCTGCATAGGAGTGAGAAGGGCTTTTGTTTTTGTTGAAAAGAGGCTCATTTAGTCAATCCAAGTCTTCCTAATACCCAGTGAAACATTTATTAATGAGTATCAGCACAGCAAGCCAGAAAGTTTTATTTGCATTTATTTAAATCATAAACCATTGAAAGTAGATTTCATTCCTTAAGTCATGGTTTCTGAAAAATCCTCACTAGCATGCTGAACAAGAAGAGACTATTAGGGAGACAAAATGCATTTGAAGTTAAGGGTGGTAAGTGTTTGCCTACCCTTGGCTCCACGGATCCTTTCCTAATCATGCATGACTCATTATCCTGCTTTATTCACCTCAGTGATGGCAATAGAATGAGACACTGACAAATTTTTTCTTATTTCTTCAAGTCGGGATTACAGGGAACAGATCTGTGCCACTCATCAGGCTGGACGGAAAACCATTCTGCGCAGACGCAGGTCTCCTTCTGCTCACTTGCTCACTGAACACTGTGTTTGGTACACAACAAGCACCACTTGATGACAGGAGAGAGAACGGACAAAACACAGAACCGCCCTTGAGGGACTCAGGCTAATGCAACACTGAAACTAAACACAGCCCACACCCTAGTAGTGACCAGGAAATACTATTGAAAGGTTGTGACCAGCATGAGGGGGGAGGCAGGGAGATAGAGAGGACTGAATAGGACAGGGGATATTAGGCGTGCTACATGTGTCGATGGTAAACTGTTTCATGCAACTTAGAGATATACATTTACATATACACATATAGACACGTGCTAGATTCTGACATTAAAAAAACAATTCTTACTATGAGTTATGGCACAAAACCCACTGATCTAGAGAGAAAAGAACTTAAGAACCATCCCCTAGGCAGACTGAGAGCACCGGAGGTACAGCAGCGCTCTTGTTTGTGTGCATGCCTTGCCCCTCCACGACTCTAGGCTCCTTGAGGGCAGGGTGTGAGTTCAACTGATCAGCGCGTCGCCTAAGACACTGCGCAGGCACTGGCAGCTGCTCAGGGGAGAAACTGAGCCTGCTCCAAAAACAGCCATGATACACTAGGGCCATGTTTAGTTGAACCTGAACACACACATGCTCCTCGACTTATGACAAGCCCACTGTAAGGTGAAGGTATCTTATGCCAAAAATGCGTTGACTGCACTTAACTTACCCAACACCACAGCTCAGCCTCGCCCACCCTAAACATGCTCAGGGCACTCCCATTAGCCTAAGTTGGGCAAAAAAAAACTAACACAAGGCCTATTTTAGAATAAAATCTTGAATATCTTGTGTAATTTCTGAATGCTGTATTGACAGTGAGAAACAATGGGTACTCAGAGTGCGGCTTGCCCTGAGTGAACATAATATGGCTTTCATACCATCGTAATGCCAAAGAATTTTAAGTCAAACCACCATGACTGGGACTGCCTGTGTATTCCTCTGCCACTGGCCAATGTTTAGGGTCATTTTTGGCCTGTGCCTCCTTTGCTCATGACAATCAGCACTAACTCCATTTGGGCAGGTGCTAATTAATTCATATTTCTGAGTCTCTACCTTCAGAAATTATAAAAATGTTACTGTCTCTCATGAGCTGGGGGCACTGTGGGGTAGCGGAGGGAGCAGGCCTAGTGATAACCCTTAAGAGCAAACAGAACTTCCTCAACTGAATGTCAATATGGGGGATGTTAGTTACCTCCAGTGGGCAGCCAACAGGAAGAAAACCATCCCCCAGTCCTGCTTTTGACGCCTGCATCTCCTTGCACCTTGGGATCAGCATGGGAGTAAGCAGCATTGTTGAGAAAGCTGCAATGAGCAGGGAGGATGCCTCCATGCTCTGGTCTCGTGCCCACACCCAGGCTGCCCTCAGCTATGCCCATGTGGAAGTGTCTCCTGCGCAGGGCACAGCTCTTGGCCAGCTGTCATGTGACAATGCTCTTATTCATCTGGAAATAGACGGGCTTGATCAACTTCAACCACAGGGAGGAATCATTCTATCCCCCAAGATAATTATGTAAGTTCAAACGCTGGAGTGGAACACAAGCATGAATTGATCTTAAGGTATTACATCCTGCTCTCAGACTGAAGAAGTTAAGCAAGCTTGACACTTGGTAGCATCACTATTAGAGAACAGAAGAGCCTGCCCACCCACACTGAGAAAAAAAGTTATGACTAGATAACAATACTGTGGGTTCCTTGGGCCATCTAAACTTCAATAGCAATGGCCAGGGGGTGCTCCATAAAATGTTTTCCTGAATGAACTTCTTTTTTTGACTTTGTTTCTAACATTGTTTCAACCTAACAAGTTTCTTTCTTATCATCAGACTAAAAATTCAGGGCAGGAGTATTAATAATATGACTATTGCTTAATGCTATCTTATGAGGACAATAAAAGGGATATTATTAAAACAGGAAAACTTTTATTCTTAGTGTGGCAAATTTTTTATTCAGAGCACCATAGAGAGAACTAGATTATTTTAGGTCTTGATAAAGAGAAGGAAGACTCTTGTTTTGGTCAATTAATTCTCTAGAAGAAGATGTCATAACAATGCAAAAGACATGAGAATGGTTAGAAACTATTAAGAATTACTGAAGGATAAACTTATTTTCAAATGTACACGTAATACATAAACCTACCTGTTTGACTTAAATATGATTTTAAAAGAACCCCAAAGAGATGACAACCAGATAATATTTCAAATTTGTTTTTGGGATTGTCACTTTCATATTCATTAGCTAACTGAATGTCACCCACAGCTTACAGTGCTATGTTGGGTCACTTACCTGGGAAGTAATGTATTTGATTATAAGTATAAAATAGAAAGAAGAGAAGGCATATGTGATGGGTGGATAAACAAAGGGTGGATGGATGGATGAATGAATAGAGGAATAGATGAATACAGGGATGGATGGATGGAGGGAGGAAGAGAGGGATGGATGGATGGATGGAGGGATGAAAAAGTACATTCTAAGGCCAGGCGCAGTATCGCAAACCTATAATCCCAGAATTTTGGAGGTCGAGGTGAGGGGATTGCCTGAGTCCACGGGTTTGAGAACAGCCTGGGCAACTTGGTGAGACCTCATTTCTCCAATAAATCAAAAAATTACAGGGGCGTGGTAGCATGTACCTGTAGTTCTGGCTACTTGGAAGGCTGAGGCAGAAGGATCGCCTGAGCCCAGCAGGTCAATGTTGGGGTGGCCGTGAGCATGTCATTGTACTCTAGACTGGACAGTGGAGTGAGACTCCAACTCAAAAAATAAAAAAATAAAATAAAAAAGCACATTCTAAAATGCTACAGCTAGTTGGCTCACAAAGTTCTTCGTATTCAACCTGCTCATGTGAATGTACATTATTTCCTTTAAATTGCTTCAATGAGACCAAGTAAAGTGAAAAGGTAATGAAATCATTTCTAGCAAGCCCATCTCTGTGGATGTTTTACAATTCTGGCATGCACCCTCCTCTTCTAGATTACTGCTACAGTCTCTGGTCTGATCTTTTACATCCCTACTTCACCACCTGTCCCTACGCATCCCCACCAAGGTCGCCTGCCTTACTCTTTCACAGTGATATTTCATCTCTCAGAAACCTACATGGCTTCCCCTTCCTCCCACAAATCTCATTCTGGCTCTGGCTTTCCCAGCCCTCCGGGGGTCTGGCCACATGGCTTTCCTAGATCTCTGCAGGATGGCTGTCTGTTTCTTGTTTCATGAGATGAGCATTACTTCTGTGAAAGCAAAGGAAGAGAAGGAGATAGCGTGGCCTGGAGCCAGGAAGCCTGAAGCTGAGGCTTTGAAAAACATACAGAGTTTAGGTGTGCTGTGTCCTAGAGATCCAGTTATCTGTGAGTGTTAGAGTCTATTCCTGTGTTTGGGATGAAAATCAGGTATCATCATGACCCCTGAAAATTGCCTGGCAAGTTAGGGGTGAGCTCCCTTTCATAGCATGGTACTATGTTCATGTGTGTTTTTTTACTCACTCAGAACACACCCATTTCAGTGAGGTTCCAAAATGCCCATACTTAACATACACGAAATCAATGGTGCATGGGCTGAAAGACAGAGGGGGCAATGCACATGCAACTAGGTGTGTGGTCTGCCATTCTGCTTGATGAGAATGCGCCCCAGGGTGACTGGGAAAGGGAAACACCAGCCCAGGTCCCTCAATCAGCCCAAACCCTGGCTGCCCTTCATGGTGTCAGAATCTAGTCACTGAGTGTGACCTAGTTTTTTTAAAAACATGTGTTTTTATGCAGTGTAACTATTCACAAGGTGAATACTTCTTTTGGAGTTTAACCAAAGATGAAACACCAGTAGGAAAATGTGGCTGCATTATTGTATTTACCATGCTATGAGAGGGAGCTCACCTCTAACTTGCCAGGCAATTTTCAGGGGTCATGATGATACCTGATTTTCATGCCAAGCACAGGAATAGACTCTAACAACCAGAGATAACTGGATCTCTAGGACACAGCACACCTAAGCTCTGTATGTTTTTCAAAGCCTCAGCTTCAGGCTTCCTGGCTCCAGTCCACACGATCTCCTTCTCTTCCTTTGCTTTCATAGTTCAAGGAGTGCAGTGACATGTTTAAGCCCCATCTTTCACTGTCCTCTGTTCTTTCTCATGAAACTATCTTTCCCCAAAGATATTTTCATTTCCTGAGTACAGGGACTGTGCTTTGATTTTTTTCTATCTTTGCCATGGTTCCTGACACAGTGTTCAGTCATATTAATAACTCACTGGTACGATCTTTTGGGTAACATAATATAAAGAAGAGAGCACAGCATTAGAGTCAGACAGGCCTGGGTTGGAGTCTCCCCGATATTTAACTGTGGGACTTCCCTGAGCACCCAGGCCCCTAACCGATAACACGAAGAAATGACACCTGCCTAATAATAGAGCCACTGTGCGGTGCGCAGTGATGTATGCAATGGTGATGAACGTATTGCAACAGTGCCTTAGAGTAGCCTAGTGCATAGAAACACGGTGCCAGAAATACAGCAGCACTCATTGTAGGGTCTGTCATACATCTCACAATTCATTCATTTGTTCATTTATTTGTAAATGTGCCAACCAAATTAATGATAGATTTGTTTCATGGAAGTGATATGACTACAGAGTCGGTCTCTTTAAGAAGAAATCCCCTCAAAACGTTTAATGAGTACCATGATGGAGACTTCTAGACCTATTACCTGCAGCTAACTGACAATAACATATGTTTATGTGTTACTCGTTGATCACAATACCTTTTCATGTATGTGATCAGTATTCCCCACCTTACAAATGTAAAACGTTGGGAACTCTTATCAGGTAAAGGACTCTGGCAGCACCTGGCTTCTTGATGGCAACACTGGCAAGAATACCTGTAATGCGCTTGAGCCTCTGAGCTTTCTGGTCCCTCTGCCTGGACTGCTTTTCCAGACAGTCACATAACTCGCTCCCCACTTTGCTCAGGTGTCAGCACACATCATGTTCTTAAGATCACTATCTCCTTTCACTGCCTTCATTTTCTTTAAGAACTTGGCATAATCTGATAGCATAGGTACTGACTTATTTACTTTCCACCTGCCCTACTAAAACGCAGGCCCCATGAGGGCAGGCTCTTGGAATGACTCACAGCCATGTGCCTAGAACCAAGGGCAGTGACTAGTAGACTGTGGGTGCCAGTAAGACCCTTGGTGAGTCAAGGCAAGCTTGCTGAACTCCCTCCACCTCTGCATGGGCTGCGAGGACTGGATGCCCCAGGAGTCACATGAGCAAGTCATGACTCGCTGATCCAGTCAGTACATGAATGGAGACAAGGTCTTTATGACTTCTTCCCCATTGGACATATCCAGCCACAGACTTTCAGGCAAGAATAAAGTGCAGGCCCAGTTCTGCCTCCAAACACTGGTGTTCAGCCCATCTCATGTGTCTCCTGGCTGCCTGTGGCACCAGGAAGTATAACTAGGATCTGTGCAAGAAAAAAGTGGTTGCATAACTGCCCCAGCCTTGTCACCTTTCTTTAATGCCTCATTAAGATTGTTGGGCTGGGCGCGGTGGCTCAAGCCTGTAATCTCAGCACTTTGGGAGCCAAAGTGAGAGGATTGCTTGAGCCTACGGGTTTGAGAACAGTCTGGACACCTTGGTGAGACCTCATCTCTACAATAAATCAAAAAATTAGCCGGGCATGGTAGTGCACGTCTGTGGTTCTGGCTACTTGGAAGGCTGAGGTGGAAGGATCACCTGAGCTCAGCAGGTCGACGCTGGGGTAGCCATAAGCGTGTGTGTACTCCAGCCTGGGTGACGGAGTGAGACTTTAACTCAAAAAGAAAAAGAAAAAAAGATTATTGTTTGCTGATCATATCTGAAAAGTAAGAAGAGTATGAATCTAAAGACATTACACGGGCAGAATAGCTTTCAATTTTTTTTGAATTATCACAGTAGCACATTCTTCCATGTTCAAATCCTGCAGCTCTCAATCTGGCCCCCTGTAAAAAGTAACATATGCTCACAATAAATCTTTAAAATGGCTCTATTAACAGAGTGGCCATGGTGACAGTTTTATAAATGGGCCCCATCTTTATGCAAACTGGGTTTTATTCGATTGCATTATAATGACTTGTAATAGGAACACAGAGATGGATTCTGAAAGCAGGAACTCCAAGCGTCCCTGAGCCAGCCAGGGTGTCAAAGTCCAAGCATTCTGTGTGGCAGACAGTGCATTCCGGGAACAACAGGCATCATCAGATTGGTTTTGCTACAGTGGGATGATTCTCTGTCTCTTTTTTCCAATCAGATAATAACAGTCTAATAACCGGCTTTGTGTCTGTCAATCCAATTACTTCCGATTTGGGATATGCTGACACTCTATTAAATCAGCAGACAGATGGCAGGGTCTTCCGAAACCCTCCAACTGAACAATTAGCTTCACAGGCACATCTCTGGGGAAGGAGCCCATCTATGAAGTCAGGTGTTTTCCAAATAAAACCAAAGACACAGATCACTAAAATAATCTTGTTGGTCAAGCTCGGTGTCTCAGCCTGTAATCTCAGCACTTTGGGAGGCCAAGGCGAGTGAAGTGCCTAAGCCCATGGACTCGAGACCAGCCTGGGCAACTTGGCAAGACCTTGTTTCTACAATGAATTAAAAAAAAAAATTCACCAGGTGTGGTAGTGTGCACCTATAGTTCTGGCTATTTGGAAGCCGGAGGGGCAGAAGGATCATTGGAGCCCAGCAGGTCAGTGCTGGGGTGGCTGTGAGTGTACCACTGCACTCCAGCCTGGGTGATGGAGTTAGACTCTAACTAAAAAAAACTAATAACAATAATCTTGTTACCCAGTGTTATGCCAATGCCATGCCTATGGCAAGCAAAGCCGCCTACTTTTCCCTTCTAAGCTGAGGAAGCTTTCTGGGCAGCCTTGAGTGGGAGCGTGGGCCGCTGCCATGTGTCACTATAGCCTTCCTCCATCCATGTGTCTGAGGACATCCACCCCAGGACAAGGGCTGCCTCACTCTGGGACCCCAAAGATGTCACCTTGGGAAAGCAAAACGGCTCTTTCCTCTGATATGATCTCACCATGAAATTAATAGAGTGCAACACTGACTAAAACAAGTTGTCCATGGAGAAAGTTAAGTAGAATCTTTTAAGGCTAAATGATTGGATGTCTATATAAATTGAAATGCAAGTATAACAATTTTAATGAAGTAACCTTAAAACTGTAAATCTTCATAAGATGTTTAAGATACACTAAGGAAAAAAGAACAGAAAGGAGGCAGCATTATACATCTTCCATTTTCTCTACTCTGTCTCCCATAACGATCAGCATTTAACAGGTGTCCATGAAATCTCTGTGAACGCACTTAAGAGTGTTTTTAAAAGTTAATCATGGGCCGGGTTCAGTGGCTTAGCCTGTAATCCCAGCATTTTGGGAGGCTGAGGCATGTGGATTGCCTAAGTCTGCGGGTTCAAGACCAGCCCTGACAACTTGGCAAGACCTTGTCTCTATAATAAATCAAAAATTAGGTGGGTGTGGTAGCTCACGCCTGTAATTCTGGCCACTTGGATGACTGAGGTGGAAGGATCGCCAGAGCCCAGCAGGTCGATGCTGGGGTGGCCATGAGTGTGCCACTGCACTCCAGCCTGGGCAATGGAGTGAGACTATAACACACACACACAAATAAAGTTAATAATGAGGATGATAATTTTTAAAAGGAAAAATGTCTGACCCAGTTGATGAAACTGATGCCCCCAAGTGTAACCAGAGCTAACTTCTAAGCAGCCATGTGGCTGACGAGACGCTTTCCCCTCCTCCATCCTTGTGCAGCTTTGTCACAGATGTTCCACCATCACAGGCAGATTCTGGCAACTTGTACCTTCCAAGGACTAGAACCTCAGGATGGGAAAGGCAGGTTCTCCTGGAGACAGAATGATGTCATGCAGGAGTCTGGCGTGGGAGGTGGGGCCCGGGCTCTGACCTGGCTGCCCCACTCACAGCGGTATGTCCTGGGCTGCAGCTTCTTCACTAGTTCCTGTGAGGACGGCCACCCTTTCCATGACTCAATACAGGATGTGGGCACGGTTTTGCCTATTTCTCAGCTTTCCTAGTTGCTAAGAGTAATTCTCTTAGGGCCCTATAAAAGGATCTGAAATATCACTTCTATCTCATTATGAATATTCATTCCCGAAGGTGACAAAGACTAATAAACTCCCAGCTGCAAGGAACAGAGGGTCAACATACTAAAACAGCACTAAAAGCAAGGAGACATTAGTGTCCTGAACCGCTAAAGCAGACAACTATATGGCCCTTTAATGAGGAGTATATTTTCACAGCTGTGGTTAGAGGGAAGAGCAGATCCATTAACCACTGCTCTCTCTTTTCTATGTGTCATCACTCTATTTATTGAGGGTGACAGTTATTTCCAACAATGGTTATATATGAACTTGCTTGTGTAATACCTGATGTTTAAATACGTTTTCTGAATACGCAGTCTCTTGAATTTCACATTTAAGAAAGTATGCACAAAGATAGCTGTCCTGAAAACCAGAGTGGTCAGACTGGACTTGTTCACCCTGTGAGGCCAAAGAGTGCTCAGTGGAAGTGGTCAGTGGAAGTCAGCAAGGCATTTGCAGGCTATTAGCTGTAGCCTAGAAGGATGGAAGGAATATTTGGGCAGAAAATATTGAAGCCAGAATGAACAGAACTGAAGATAGTGCCTCTCAGGTGCTAAGAGATGGAATCACCTCCTAACTAAAGTTCAAGATAAAATAAAAAGGTAATGCAATGTTGAGTCTTCACAGATATTGAAAATTAAGTAAGAACTCCAAAGCAGAAGATGGAGGTTCTGCTCCTGGGCTTCTAAAGAGGCCAGGTGGCTTCAGTGTCTGACACGGGGCTAGTTACTGGTGACTTCCTGAGTGAACTCATCACTGAAGCCAGAAGAAAGACTCTAGTCTATAACCCACCTGGACAGCAAAGACAAAAATATCACCCATATTACCAAAGTCTCCTGAATGCATGACTTGTTTTTCCAGTGAGGGGTTGGGAACACTAGAAGCAATCACAAAGGATTCAAACGGACGACAGAGACTGGAAAAAAGCCCAAACCATGCAGTAGCAAAATAATGGCCACATGAGGAGAAAATCGCTTTCCTGTGATCAAGGTCCTCCAGTTCAACTTTTCAATTGTTTCCCACTGTATCAGGACAGCACATGGAGGGAAAGACCACCACAATGAAGGGGACATTTTCACTGTCTCTAGAAGGGGAATGTGAGGCTAAAAGTCCTACTGGAGCTGCTTGTTTGAGACCCACAGTTAGAAAGCTTTGTGAGGTCCCCAATCTATACAATCGAGAGCCACAGAGTACGACTGCCTCCATTAGAGTCCTTCAAATCACAGGAATTAAAAGCATGTCGATGATCACACACGGTGGAAAGGCTTCCTGTTCATGCTGTTCCCTGAAGATCCTGATGCTTTATTGTGGCTAAATATCTTCATTTGCTCCCTGAACACACTGGGCTTGCACTTCCAGTCACTGGTGAAGGAAAAGAGTAAAGGCTAAGGGGAGAACGCCTCAAAACAGCCCAGGTGAACTTCTACCGCACGGTCCTCTCTGCAATGTCCTGTTGTGTCTCCAACGCAGAGGACTCTGGGAATGCCTCACCACCTGACTCTCCCAATGCTGACAAGCCTCCAGACCCACTCACGACCCCAGTGTGATGCTCTTTTCTATTACTTGGTACCTTTTCTTGAAGAACTATAACCACATACTATTTTTTACATATTTTTTTCAGAAAATTGAAATTGTCACCATTTTTACAGTCCCATTTCCGTTTTGGGATAAGAATGCATATTTTACAATAGCTCTACTTATGGCTTCATCATAGCAGAGTAATTTAGATTTTTGCTCCTTGTGAACACTTTTCTCCTACAGAAGGTTTTTCTTTTTTAATTTTCCATATTTCCAAAAAATGAAAATGCCTTAGTTGTAAATATAATAATCACCTTCTACAGACAATGTGAAAAGTTCCTTGTAGGGCGTTTTACATGACGAGACTGTCTGAGCCGTTTAACTCTGACCTGAGTAGCAGCAAATGTCAAAGCTCGTCACTTCCGAAAGGAGCTTTCAAAATTAAAAGAGGGACACAAAGAATGGTGGCAGATCCCCGAAACCAGGAGCCATACCCTGGGGATTAGGAGTAGTCTGATGTCTTGAGGGAAACTGCATGAGGCTGGGCATACCGGTATTTCTCCAGGGTCCACAGCTGTCATCAGATTCTCAAAGGCAGCTACCACCTACCAGACTTCCCTAAACCACAACATTCCCTCAAACAGAGACTCATTTGCAGGTGAAGAACCATGTTCAACTAGGTCTCACACTCTTTAGACCAAAGAACAAAAGATGAGGCGAGTTTGATTCAGAGCCAAGAATGTTGGATTTCTAAATCTAAGAGAACATCCTTATTTCATCCAGATTAAATACTGAAAGGAACTCGACCTGTCTAAGAGACTACAGTTTGGGTGGGAAGACCATGAACTGATAGCTCTGGGTCCTAACCTGGCTTTGCCTTCTCTCCACTGCTCAGCTCGGAGCAGGACACTTAGCTTCTCTGGGCCCAGTTGACAATTGTTCAAAGTAGTTTTCACACCAATAACTTATTTTACTAATTCACTGTCATAGAAATTTTGTTTTGAAATGTGTTAATCAACAAACTGCATATATTAAACAATAATTAATGTCTCCTTTGCTTGGACCATAAGTCCAAGTTTATTTTATTATTTTATTTTTAGTGGGAGTCTTACTCTGTTGCCCAGACTGGAGTGCAGTGGCACGCTTCCTGCTACTGCAGCCTCAACCTGCTGGGCTCTGGCAATCCTTCCACCTCAGCCTTCCAAGTAGCTGGAACTACAGACATGCGCTACCATGCCTGGCTAATTTTTTATTTATTGTAGAGATGAGGTCTTGCCAAGTTGCCCGGGTGGGTCTTGGACCCACGGGCTCCGGTAATTCACTTACCTCGGCTTCCCAAAGTGCTAGGATTATGGGCTGAGCCACCGACTCCAGCCTAATCCAAGTTTAAATAACTGCAAAAAGAACTTCTGATCAGTTCTTCTTCCACCCACCTGTTCAACTCTCCAACTAACAAGTGTTAAAGTTCCTGCCATGCGTAGGGCTCCATCCATGGGAGCTGTGGGCATAGAAGTGAACTGGGCAGAACCAGCCCCTACACTTCTATGGAGCATACAGTAACTGATGCAATGCCAGCCAAAATCTACATGAACCTATTTGTAATTCTACAGCCACACCATGCATACATTCCCGCTCATTACTCATGAATATCCTCTCATGAATATCCTGAAACTAACTTGAGACCCTTGCCACCAACACCATACTTCCAGGGGCTGGGCGCTCTGGATAGGTAGCTGCTGAGTGAGACCAGCTGTTCTACAACGCTGCCATTCTCAGTGGAGGGAGAGGGGATCCATGTCAATACCAGTGCCTAATATCCAGCCCTAATAAAAATGATGCTCCAATGATTAAAATCTTCCTCATCTCCCAATCTACATAAATGTCTTCTTTCACTAAAATCTAATTGTGTCTACAACTGAAGTAGATATCTGTACTGATAATTCAATCTATGTAATGTACATCTCCTGCATGCTTCAGAGAGTTGAGTTTAAATGCCTTTTTTGATTACTAATGATTTTCTAAGTGAGTTTAATACTTGTGAAAACTACTGGGACTACATGCCTGAGAACGAATGTTCTCTGTTTATTTGACAAGCAGGTTCCACAGAGCCCCCAGCGTGTGGCATGAACCTGCAAAACTCAATCTGGAAAGGCTTGCTTCATGGAAATGAAAAATATTTCAGCCATGATAGCTTCCCCTCCATTACTAGCTAGCTGGAAATTTTAAATAGGAGGACACTAGTGCTCGTTATGGGGGATGAATTAGATGGAGAGTCTGCCTCCTCACTTATTTAAAATGGAATGATGTGGCTACCTCCAAATACAATGTGTATGAACTAGGACTACTGTGCAAACTTGTGATGGGAGCAAATAGCTTCCACATATCTTCTACCAACTAAGTTCTACCATTCGGGTGCACTTGGAGGGGTTATGGTAATCACCTCCTTGGTTCCAATAAGCCAAATCATGTTTCTGCACCATTTGTTTCAGCCTGCCCAGGGCTCAGCAACAGGAAAGCGTGGCAGTGGGCTAGGCAGAGACTCATTAGCAGCTTACAGCTTTATGACTATTAAGCAATCTCAGGTGAAGACGTCACTCAGACTTTTCCAGAGAAAACCAAACCATCAGATTCCTTTCCTGTCTACATTCTATTGCATGCTCCACGGCTCTTTAAAAAGCATGTTTCTCCTCCAGCTGGGGGAACTGCACTTCACCTGGCAACCCCTGCCTCACTGACTGCACTGTGCACTGTCGAGCAGGCTGACTATTATTTCTGCTGGGAAGATCTGGTCATGGTGGTTATGTCTTCATTATTTATGAGGCTGGAGGCAGTTTCTCACTCCCTTAGGAGCTGCCTATCACACTGGCATTAGGTTTGTCCCACAAGAATGTATATTTCATCCAATTATGTGGTCAACGGGTGGAAGATCTTGCTAACCAGAAAAAGCAGCAAGTCCTTGGACACTTTAAACCAGATGACTGATATGTTGACTACATCTAAGATGGAGAGTTAGAAACTAAGTCAGCATAATGTGGCCATGATAATTAACACACACAACTTACACATAAAATCTACAGTGTTTTCGAAGAAACTGAAATTGAAGGAGAAAATCCTTTCCTATCATATCCCACAACTGACAGCAAACTAATAGCTTCCCTTTGAAACAAACAGACTTATATTGATAGTAAACCTGTAGTTATTATATCGGTAACACAATCTTATCACGAAACTTTTTTCCAAACACAGTCACAGAGGTAGATTTATAACTGGACCAGGGGTCAGCAACGGACCTAGATCTCAGGGCTTTCAAATCCTTCCCCAGTCTTCTTTCAATACATTACACTGATTTTCTTCTATCATTAAATGGCAATCCTATATCATTAGTGTGAAATCATATTAGGAAGTTTGCTGGAAAGCAACAGCTGAATGCATCTGCAAAAGCAAAATGTGTGTCCTTTTGTGCAGAAGAGAGAGAGGTGGCACAGAATCAACAATCATCAGCAAGATGCAAAGTGGCGCAAAGGAAGGGCTTCTGCATAGTCTTCGCGCTTTCCTCAGGCATTTTCTGGAACCTTTTGTTCTGTAACTTTTCAGCTAAAGAATGCCCTCCTCGAACTTTCATTACATTTATGGTCTAGATAGATGCTGGCCCAGAAAGCGCTCTGGACCCTGCTTTTCCTTCCTCTCTTCACTCCTTTCTTGCTTTACCTGTCATGGTGAAGAATGTAAACTTCCCTGACATAGGACCAGGATCTAACTTGTGTTTTCACAGGATCACTCTTGCTCTGAGTGAAGACACAACTAAAGGGCAAGAAAAGTAGTGAAAAGCATCAGATAGGAGCTTCTGCAAAACCAGGCAGAGGACAGACTGCAATGTCCTGGGTCAGAGCAGGAGCTGTGGGGATGGTGTCAGGTTCCAGGCTTGTTACACAAGAATAAACACATAACACATATACAAATACACATAATATATAAGCACGCATGTGCGTGCACACACACACACACACACACACACCACACACACACACACACACACACACACACGTTATCTAATTATTTGACCAGTGAGCCAAAGAGCTCGCTATCCAGGAAAGGCTAGATTCTCTGTACAGCCTGAAGGCAGAGCATACCAGGTTTCTTGATGGACTATTGTATCTGGGCTATAAGAGAGGAGCGTTAAGCATGACTGGAAGAGCTGTGGTCTGAGCAAATGGAACGGTGAAGCATTTACTGAGATGAGCAAGACAACAAGAGGGGAAGTTTTGGGAAAAATTTTAGGGAGTTCTATCTTGAACAAACTGAGTTTAAAATGTTGATTAGACATCTAAATGGAGACATTAAGTAGGATATATGAATATAGTATTCAATATATGAATATAGTAGTTGGATAAATGAATCTGGAGTTGAAAGGGAGATTGGCACTATAAAAAAGTGAAAAGCTATTAGTGTATTTCAAGCTATGAACAAGAGAGTGAATCTGATAGAGAAGAGGTCCAAAGACAGCCACAGACACTCCAACTTAGTAGAGGGTAAGGGGATGACCCAGCAGAGGGGAAGCAGCAGCATGTAAGGGAGGGAAATGAACCCAGGACTTAAGAGCCATCGTGCTCTGGATATTTACGAACTTTATTCATGTTTCTTTCCCTCTAGAAAACTCCCAAGAACATATAACAATGATTGAGAACATAGGCACTGGGAAGAAGTGTTTAGGTCATGCTGCTACTACCCGTATGAACTTGAACAAGAATTTAACCTCTATGAGTGCAATGGATTGAACTGTGTTCCCCCACCCCAAATTCATATGCTGAAACCCTGACCTCCAACGTGAGAGTAAGAAGTGGGGACATTTGAGAGGTAGGTTTAGGTCATGAGGATGGAGCCCTCATAACGGGATGAGTGCCCTTGTAAGAAGAGACACCAAGGAGCTAGCTCATCCCTCCCCACCTGGCCCCCATCTAAGACTCGGCAAGAAAGCAGCCATCTGTAAGCCAAGAAGGACCTCCACTAGAACTCAACCATGAGGACACCCTCATCTTGGACTTCCAGCCTCCAGAACTATGAAAAATAAATGTCTGTGTTTAAAAAAGTTAATAAGGAGATCCGGAACATCAACATGACACTTGACCAAATGAACTTAATTGATACCTACGGAATACTTCACCCAGCAACCACGGAACATACATTCTACTCATCACCACATGGAACATACTCTAAGATCGACCACATCCTCGGCCATAAACCAAGCATAAACAAATTCCATAAGACTGAAATGCTGCCATGCACCTTCTCAGACCACAGTGGAATAAAAATAAATATCAACACCAACAAAGTTCCTCCAAAGCCCATAAAGACATGAGCACTAAATAGTATGATACCAAACAACTCCTGGGTCAACGTGGAAATCAAAACGGAGATTAAAAGATACCTGGAAACAAAAGTCTGTGTTTAAGACATCCAGTCTGAGGGATTTTGTTATAGCAGCCAAAGTGACTGAGACAATAAGCCTGTCTCTTTATCTATAAAATGCTATCACCCATGTGTTGAGAGATTCAGTGACTCTACCCATTGAAAATGCTCAATATAGTACCTGACAGAAGATACTCAGTAAATGTAACTTATTATTATTTTTGTTATTCATGAATGTTTTATGCCTAAAGTACTTTGCATCTAGGCACTGATCATTTGGAATTTACTTACGACCTTGAAATATAGTTGTCATTACTCCTGTGTTGATGTCTTATATTATCAACTAAAGTGTAAACTATGTGAATTCAGAAACTAGCTCAACTTCCCTATATTTTCCACAGTTCTAGCGCAAGTCTCTGAGCACAGCAGATGTCAAACATATATTAGTGACTAATACGTTTCCATGAGGCAAAAAAAAAAAAAAAAAAAGAATATGAGTATTTAGCATTTTGGGCTTTCTTCTCTGTTTGCCTGGGTGAACTCTGGAGGCATCTCCATTGTAAGATGGGAGAGAAGAGGTAAACACTTAAATAACACGGAGAATAGACCTCCTTTTGGCCTTAAGCCTGAGGAAAACAACTTTTCTTGACTGACTGCCCCAGACTTCTCAGGCACTGAATGTGCTTTGAGAGCCGTCATCACATTCTAGAAAACTCCCTGACACCTGCTTTTTGATGCAGAAGTTCTCCTCTGGCCCCTATTAACCCTGGATCCACCAACATGGGTACAAATTTCAGATGACACAGTCAGCCCCTTTCAGGGAAGGGTCCAGAAAGGTAGACTCCTTCAAGTCATGTGTTCTGTCCCATGGCCTTGTCTTTGCTCTAGTCAATTTGTCCAGGATCAAGACACCAAGGTGAGGCGCCTGGGACTTGGCAGCCACTGACAGCTGGGCCTGGTCATGGGGGCTGCACAGAGAAAGACTCACAGACTCTTCTAGTGAGCCCAAAATTACCTTTTTATTTTGCCTAAAAGTTCTCTTTTTTGGTATTGTTTTCTTTATTTACAATAAAAATAACCCTTTATTGATACATTTGGTATATTGGCAAGAAGTTGAGGTATGAGGTAAGAAGACTTTTTAGTGTTTCTAAAGTAAAACCAAGGATATAAAACATGCTCATTCCTGGCCTTCATCTCTTCCTTTGACCTCAGTTTGGGGACTGGAAATAGTGGCATTCTAGGGGGTGTAGGATGGAAGAACCAGGCAGCTGAGAGAAAGGAAGCATGTGCTTAGGGAGGAAAGAGAGGAGGTGGGGTGGTTTTGGCTCAAGTCACTCCGGTTCCTGCTTCCACTCTATTCTTATCCCTCCACAGCACAGCCATCAAAAGATGAAAGTCCTGAGTTATAACACAGTGTAATAAACCAGACACACATGGGAAGACAAAAAAAAAAAAATTGAAAAAAATTCCTCAACTCTACAGAAGTGTCAAAGAAAGTGGTTGCTGAAAAAGCTAAGACTTGATCAAACGTCTGTGTTATTTTTTATATTTAATAAATAGCATCACAATGAATAACTGAAATAAATTGGTAACACTTTAATTCTGGAATTAAATGGGCCTGGGGACACAACTTTCAGCTATTATTCCAACAGTGGAGGTACACTGGGCTGATAGAGGGTTGTTTTTTTGTTTTTTCCCAGACCCCTTTTGCTATGAGGCGGTAATCTGGGACACAGCTAACCAGGGTTGGGGGTACATTAACTGGTGACTTAACTAGAAGTGAACTCAGCCAACCCTAAGGAAACGAAATGCACAGACTTGGTCTCACCCAAATCGTGCTCCGTCAACGACCACTCAACTCCTCTGTGGTCCTGTGGCTGTGGATCTCATCTACGGGACTGGGCAGCACAGCTGTGGGAATAAGACCCAGTACCCAAGCGGTTAACTGCAGTTGGGAAAGCACAAGAATGCTCTAAGCCTTCTTTTTTTAAAAGCTAGCCTGAGTGCAGCTGTAATTCTTGAACAGCCTGTTCTGAACCACATGGCCTTCCAGCCTCCCACTCTCCCCACGATGCTTCATGCTCAGCTGGTTCTCAACAGCTTTCCCGAAGCAACTCCTAAGCATACTAAACTTGGGATTCTTAAACACCAAGTCCCACTTTTCTCTCTCTAATGGGATAATTTAGCCTTCTGACTTTCACAGCAGATGCATTCAAGACTCAGTGATGTCATTTAATTACAGACTCTGAAGAAATCTGAAAGCATCTTGATAGCTAGCCTGTGCTGTCAGCTCCTGATGGAGTTCCAGCAAGGTGACACATGGGAAGAATGGGCTCCAAAGAGGACAAGAGGCCTTACTCCAGCCCTGAATACTGATGTCCAGGGGCTCCATGCGTTGCCTTGTTACATGGAGGCAAAATTCAGAAAGGTGAACCGAAGGTCCGCACTGGAAGGCAAACGAATGGCCTGGCCAATATACCTGCTGGATAATTATGAAGGCGATTTTCTCAATTAGCGTGATCAAATTAAGATATCAAAGGTACATTTTTCTGTCCTGTTAATGGTCTCCTGAAGTCCTGACTGCTAGAGTTCAGTGACTGCTGTGCCCCGTTACTAGCAATTCCACCTGGCCTCTGCCTGGTAAGAGAGAGATGACGATGAAGAAGAAAGAGGAGCAAAGACAAGCTGATGCATTAACCAATGAGAAAGTACTTTAAGAAAAAACTTCAGTGGCATGGTTACTGTTAGAATTAACATAATTTATTCGCAATATCATCATAAAAAATGAAAGGATGGTTAAAATGGAAGTTAAAAAACGAGCAGTTCCTATTCTTTAAGAGCATAAGGATGGGGGTGTGATAAGTGTATTACATGCACAAGTTGTCCAAAGAAAGCAAACCAAACCACATCAAAAATAAGCATGTGCTTTGTCTACTGCATAAAGCTTTCTCTTCATATCGTTGTCGAAAGGCCTGAGTAATTAAATTGTATAAAAGAGCTGGCAAATCTGAAAACATCACAGCCCCAAATCTGTACCACCGCGTGCTACTGAGAACGTGTGTCTCATATATCGCAAGTACAGGAAGAACTAAGCTATCTTTGTAAGTTTGTCTACACCTTCTTCCCTTCCACATAATCTACAGTTTTTACAAGTACCTACAAGCAATGATCCCACATACCAAGTCTCCACACAGTCCACTGAATGTGCACTTCATCACATGACTCAAATGTATTGGAGCATCATGACGGGTGAGTGATTTGGCATGGTGAATGGGGTGAACCTTCTAGCCCTCTGCCATTGGAATCATATGAAAGTCACTGTTCATACAAGCAGTATCACTAATAGGACAATGGCCAGGCCCATGCCTGCTCTCATGGGTACCTAACTGTGATCCACTCATATCAACCGACCACAGCTGAGCCCTGACCTCTGGATATGTCCAGCAAGAGCTGCTCTCAGCAGCCCAGGCAACAACAAAAACTAAGGATGTTATGAAGACAACTTCACACTCTTAAGCACCACTACTGGGAAGGGGCTGAAGTAAGTGAAAGGTTCAAGGGGCGCAGAGGCTTATATCCACAGAGTGTAAGTTAAAGAAGGTTCTTCAAAAAGGTCATGTATCAAATGCTCCTAGACCAGGCATTGTCGGAACTGCTAAAAACATTTTATGACTAATCTTCAAAATACTCCCATGAGATGAACATTATCCCCATTTTAGAGAGGAGGCACAGTGAAATTAAGTAACTTGTTCAAAGTCACCAGGCAAATAAATGGCACAGCTGGGATTCAAACCCTAGTCTGTCTTGGCATCTGGGTCCTTCCACTCTGCCACCCTCCTTCCTTTCCAGCTGCCTGTGCTGGTGACTGTAATCTGCCTGTTGGCTGTCTTAAAGTCAGAGGGTGGGTCTGCAGAGACCCACTTTGTCTTTCTGTACCCTCCACACGACATCACTGGCTCCTCTCCCACGTGTGCTGCAGCCTTAGAGCTATACACTCAGATCCTGGGGCCAGTTAATTCAAGGTGACTGCCATTCCTGGCATTCACTTAACCAGATCTTATCTAGGGAGTGTTCCAGGGGACCCCTTACCGTGAGACTTGCCACAGGCTCTGCTTCTGCTATGGATGATGCTGCAGAGAAGGCGGCGCCCTTTGGCTGATTTATCTGTCCTTATTTGAAACGTGTCCTTTGACAGCGCTCAGCCTGCCTGATCTGAGCTTCACCTATGCAAGCAGATTACTGCAGAGGAGACGACTTGCCTGGTGAAATCAACTTGCAGGGAGCATCAGGTAATTTCTAATTGAATTTTGCATCACTTTGATTAACATGAATGCCCTCGAGGCTGTAAGGATGGGTGCATGTGTGTGGTTTGAAATAATCCAACAACTTCATAAAACCAAGGAGGGATATTTGCTCATTTGTAAGCCTAGAGGCCCAAGTATCCAGCTGGTCTGGATCCCAGAACAACTGCATACCCTCAGAGGTTACATTTATTTTCGTAAACCTAGTTAAGTATAAATATAACATTTCCTAATGTAGTGTTTTGACAAATAACTACCAATGTTTGGATTGATAACTTCCTCTGAGCTAAGGAAGCTAACATGGTTTTAACAAAAGTTTAAAAGGTACTAGCTTCAGGCATACCACAAGCCAAGCCATGACGACACTTGGCATCCTTTGATACTGACCTCACTTGGTTGTCTCTGTCCCCCAAAATAACTCACATATGCTAGGACTAGGAAGAATTATTCTAAATATTAGAAGCCACATGATCAGACTTAGAAGCACTTGACTCTGGCACAACAAAAGCTTTTGGTGTTGTCACTCACTAAGTGGCAGGTCTGGAAGGAAGCATTGCTTGTTTTGCAGCTGGTGAAACTAAAGATACCTTGGATACTGTGTTCAAAGACGTAAAGCTGGAAGCCAAGGACACGTTGGGAGGCGAGGATGAGCTGCATCTCTTCAATGATCATGGTGAGTCGGCACTGAGCCCAGGGGAGTCTCAGGGGTGAATACAATTTTTTGATTTTATTGTAGAGATGAGGTCTCACTACCCAGGTGGGTCTCGAACCCGTGGGCTCAGGGGTAAAGGAGGCCCACCGCATGGAGACACAGAGAGCTGTCCCATGAGCTTCTGGCACATGGGTACCTGGGCTTCTGGGCTGCAACCCTCTGGAATTACTGACCTAACACTGACAGATCAATGAATTTTAGGATTATGAAGGAGCTCTGCATCGTCATTTCAATTCTCATATTCTGCATACAGAGAAATAAACTCAGAAAGACTAAGTGGCATCCTCAAGAAAACACAGAAAGGGAGGTAGATCCCAAATTCAGTTATATCACCTCCTGGCCCTTCAACGGGCCTTCAATGTCACCACGGTGTGGACATGCCATCTCTAGACTTTAAAGCCTACAGAAAACCAGTTTATTTTTACAGTGAACCCAGGAACTGATCTTGGACTTAAGGCCACCCTGGGCACCAACAGGTGAGCCAGGTAACCCAGAACAGCCTTCCAAAGCCTTCTGCCTCCAACAGCCTTCCTCACAGACTGCTCTTTTTAGTTCAGCTGCTAGAGGGTTTTGCGTTTTGATTCGTTATGTGTCTCTTACACAGGAGGTATAGTACCCAGAACCGGCGTTGCCATTAGGAACCTGAGTGCTAGGGGAAACAAGACAGTGGTTTCAGCTCCTGCTGGTGCTGCTGACTTATGCCAGGACCTCAAGTTTCCAAAGACTAATACAAGCTCATCTGCCCAGTTCTGGGATGTCACATCAGAATCACCATGAGCACAGCAGTGAATAGGAGCTGTCTTTAGAGGGTCAAATACTTAGCGTTTCTGAAGGCAAAAATTCACAGGTCTTAGTTTAAACAATACCAACGTGCTGACAGAGTGTGGCAGGCATCCTTCCAGTAATCTGCGTCAAAGCTCCCTTCCAGGAATGTGGGGAGCAGTGTTGACTGCCAGACAGCAGGTGCCACGTCCTTGGGCCCTCATGGTGTCCCACCAGGCCACACCTCCCAGATAGCTCCCAGCCAATGGCCAAGCATAGCAGGCACACCTGACTTGGGCCACTCCTGCCCAGTGAGGGTTTCTTCACACCACCACAATGCTCCAAAACAAAAAAGACACCTCTCCCAGGAATCATTTGTACAAACAATGATCCTGGTAGACTACTGGTGAATCTGGGAGTGGTTAAATGCAAAAAGAGGCTGTCTCTATCAATATAAAAAGGCAGGATTTTTTTTTTTAGTTGGAGTCTCTGGGCGACTCTGTCGCCCAGACCGGAGTGCAGTGGCTGCTCCCGGCCACCGCAGCCTCGACCTGCTGGGCTCCGGCGATCCTTCCGCCTCAACCTTCCGAGTAGCCGGAACTACAGGCGCGCGCTACCACGCCCGGTTAATTTTTTGATTTTATTGTAGAGATGAGGTCTCGCTGCCCAGGCGGGTCTCAAACCCGCGGGCTCAGGCAATCCACTCACCTCAGCCTCCCAAAGGTGCGGGATTACAGGCTGAGCCACCGAGCCTGGCAAAAGGCAGGTTTTTAAAACATGTGCAAGAAGCCTGTTTAAAGACAAGCTCTTGACAGCAGTTTTTGAGCTCCTAGATCCAACACATCTCTGAAGCTGCTAATATTATTAATGCTTCCCATTTCCAGATCTATAGAAACAAACAGTCTCACAATGACTTGGTAATGCTGTCAAATAAGATGCTAAAAGATTTTTTTTATTCTTAAAAAGCAATTATAGTAAGAAATTTATTTCAAATATGAAGAAGTGAAGAGTTTTTTTGGAAAGCATATTAGCTATGAATCTGAGGCATTTAGGGCACTGCTTGATGACTAGGAATAAAAGTATAACTAGTTGTAAAAAACTGTTAGCAACCATTAGTTCTATGACTATATGACTTGTCAAGCAAAATTCCTGCAGCATCTAAATCCTGCCTTCCCGACATCCAAGAACACACTGCCCTGTTCTCCAGCAATTCATCAGGATAAGTCCTCTGCCCAAAATATCAAGAAATCAAAAGACAGTTGCATTCTTATATACCAACAACAAACAGGCAGAGAACCAAATAAAAGTACAATCCCATTCACAACAGCAACAGAAAAAATGAAATATCTCAGCATCCTCCTAACAAGAGAAGTGAAAAGCCTTTACAATGAAAACTACAAAACACTGCTCAAACAAATCAAAAGATGACATGAAGAAATGGAAAAATATTCCATGCTCATGGATTGGAAGAATCAACATTGCTAAAATATCCATCTTATCCAAGGCACTCTACAGATTTAATGCAATACACATTAAATTACCAGCAGCATTCTTCTCTGACTGGAAACAATACAGAAATTCATATGGAGACATAAATGACCATGAATAGCCAAATCAATCCTCAGAAAAAGAAACAAAGTGGGAGGTATAACACTAGCAAACTTTAAACTTTATTATAAGGCTACAATAATCAAAACAGCTTGGGAGAACAGGCATATGGACCAATGGAACAGGATAGAGATTCTGGAAGAAAAACTTCAATTTCTTACCCAACTCATCTTTGATAAAGCCTCCACCAACAAACACCAGGGAGAGGAGAACCTATTCAGGAAATGGTGCTGAGAAAACTGGCTGACTACATGCAGAAGATTCAAACAAGACCCCTACCTATCACCATACATAAAAATCAACTCTAAGTCACGCTCGGTGGCTCAGCCTGTAATCTCGCGCCTTTGGGAGGCTGAGGTGAGTGGATTGCCTGAGCCCGTGGGTTCGAGACCCGCCTGGGCAGCGAGACCTCATCTCTACAATAAATCAAAAAATCAGCCGGGCATGGTAGCATGCGCCTGTAATTCCAGCTACTCGGAAGGCTGAGGCGGAAGGATCGCCGGAGCCCAGCAGGTCGAGGCTGTGGTGGCTGGGAGCAGCCAGTCTGGGCGACAGAGTGAGACTCCAACTCAAAAAAACAAAACAAAACCAAAAATCAGCTCTAAATGGATCAAAGACCTAAACATAAAACCCCCAACTATAAGAACCGTAGACAACCTTATGGAAGTTGGAACTGGCAATCAATTCCTGATCAAAAGCTCAAATGCCCATGCTGTAAGAGATAAGATAGACAAGTGTGACCTTATCAAACTGAAAAGCTTCTGCAAAGCAAAAGAAACCATCAAGAGAGTGGGCAGAGAGTCCAAAGAATGGGAAAAAAATAATTTCCAACTGTATATCTGGCAAAGGCCTAAGATCTAGGATCTAATATCTAGGAACTCAAACCTGCTGAAAAGACAAAAACAAACAGTCCCATTAAAAAGTGGGCAAAATATATGAACAGACACTTCTCAAAAGAAGACATAAGAGGAGTCAACAGATACATGAATAAATGCTCAGTCTCACTAATCATCAAAGAAATGCAAATTAAAACCACACTGAGATACCACCTCCAGTCAGGATGGCCATCATCAATAACTCAAAAAACAGCAGATACTGGAGAGGATATGGAGAAAAGGGAACACTTCTACACTGTTGGTAGGAATGTAAACTAGTACAGCCTCTGTGGAAAACAGTGTGGAGATTCCTAAAAGACCTAAAAGTTGACCTGCCATACAACCCAGCAATTCCCATTCTGGGAATATACTCAGAGGAACTCAAGTCACTCTGTGAAAAAGACACCTGCACATGCATGCTTATTGCAGCATTATTCACAATAGCAAAAATATGGAACCAACCATGCTGCCCATCAAAAGTGGACTGGATTAAAAAAAAATGGCACCTATATACGATGGAATATTATGCAGCCATAAAGAAAGACAAAATTATGAACTTCGCAGCAACTCAGATGGACTTAGAGTATACAATACTGAGTGATCTATCACAGAAACAAAGAACTGAGTATGTTCTCACTCATAAGCGGGCCCTGAACAATTATCATAATACTATTAAGGAAGGGATTGGCAGTAGTGGGAAACTGCCAGAGGAGGGGAGCATGCCTCATCAACAAGGGTATCTGCATAATGAACATTTGTATACCTAACCCTGAATTGGACCTCACATCTTTAAAATAAAAATTAAAAATTAAAAAAAAATCATTAACTGAAATTTCCCAACTGGTCCAAAGGCCTAACTGAGTTAAGAAAAGTTTCAAGGAACGGAGTTTTTAAGATATATGAATTGTTGCTTCTCTTTTTTTCCCTAAGTGCTTGCTTTTTATAGTACCATAAATCCACACTTCTCACCTAGCACTGCAGCAAAAATAAGAGTTGGTAGTACTGAGAAAGTCATTGGGGGAAAAAAAAAACCCTCATTTTTATAGACAGGGCATTAAATGCATAGTATTTAAGCCTCTCACTTATACATTGAAGATGGCAAGTAGATATAAATTTTACAGTATCTGAAAGCAAAACCCTGTGGCATACCAAAACAAAATTACCTTCCTGATATAACTCTGCAATGGAATTTAAACTCCAAAGGTGATTTTGCATCCAAGGTATGAATTATACTCACTGATGTATGAATTATACTCACAGAGATGGGTCCACAGAATCTGTTTGATTGCTTCATCACCCTCCATTTTATCAAATCTTCCAAGGCAGCAGGAAAAATCATAAGCATGTTTGAGGATAGCTTGTTTGAAGATACAGAGGCCAAATCTTATCATATCTATTAAAGAATGGAGCCTGACCAGGAAATCTTAATTGATACTCTAACAATTTACTTAAAAGTCTCTGATGGAGCCCATGTGAGGCTAAACCAGAAGAGAAATGCTATCAACATTTAGTAGAATTAAAACAAAAATGACACAACAGAGGCCGTGTGACAGACTAGGAGAGGATCAGATGAGGCCATGACTGCTTGGGAGTAGTTTCTGCTGTGCCATAGGATGAAGAGGAGAGCAGCTCTCAGCGCTGGGTAGACGGTAACTTTCTGAGTGGATGACGGTGGGGAGATAGTCAGTGGTCACAACCTTCTGACTCTCTTTGTACTGAAGAAATAGTGAATTCTTTTTTTGTTGTTTTTTGAGTCAGGGTCTCTCACTGTCGCCCAGGCTGGAGTGTAGTGGCACAATCACGACTCACAGCAACCTTGATCTCTTGGGCTCAGATGATCCTTCTGCCTCAGCTTCCCAAGTAGCTGGGACTACTGGCATGCACCACACCCTTGGCTAATTTTTTTTATTTTTGTTGACATGAGGTGTCGCTATGTTGCCCAGGCTGGTCTCAAACTCCTAGGTTTAAGTAATCCTCCCACCTTGGCCTCCCAAAGTGCTGGGATTATAAGCATGAGCCACTGCACCTGGCTAGGAGAAATCTTAAATGAGATAATATCTCAGATCAACTCTTGCTTAAGTTAACAAGGGATCCAGGATGAACTTGGTTTATGTTTTTCTTTTCTCACTAATTACCCTCTCCTCCCAGATCAGCATCAAGAGGTGAAGTAGGACAGACAGCAACTTGGGCCAAAACTCATAATACCCTGGACCTTTTAATTGTCTTAATCACGGCACAGTCCTGGCTAACATGTAAATATACTTGGCAGAATCATCAATCAAGCATACTTTTATAAACCTTTCCAAGATACTTTCTTTAAAAATAGAAGATACAGTAGAGAGTGAGCATTACTAGACATCTAGACTGCAAATAGCACACAGATGCAGAGATGGCATAACTCCAGGGAGAATAGAACATTACCAGGGGAAGGCTCGGCACACCAACACAAACTTAATGACTCATGATGACAGTCACACAGACAATATATATGTATGCATCCTACATACGGTTTTTACTTTCTTTCTTTCCTTCCTTCCTTTTCTTTTTTTGGAGTTGGAGTCTTACTCCATTGCCCAGGCTGGAGTACAATGGCATGCTCACGGCCACCTCAGTGTCGACCTGCTGGGCTCAGGCGATCTTTCTGCTTCAGCCTTTTAAGTAGCCAGAACCATGCCTGGCTAATTTTTTGATTTATTGTTGAGATGAGGTCACCATGTTGCCCAGGTTGGTCTCGAACCCGTGGGCTCAAGCAATCCTCTTGCCTTGGCTTCCCAAAGTGCTGGGATTATAGGCTTTAGCCACCACGTCTGGCTATACTGGGCTTTTATAAGAATGTCACATGTATTAATGAGCTTAATTCTGACAGCCATCTTGTAAAAGGTAGTACTATTATTATTCTCCCCATATACCAGATGGAAACTGAAGTGCAGCGAAGTTTAGCAACTTGTTTAACATCACAAAGCAAATACATGACGGGGCTAGGATTTGATCCTAGACAGACTAATTTTGAAGTCTGCATTCCCAACTGTACGCTACTATCTCTCATCTATATTATCCTTACTCTTCCTACTACAATTTCAAACCAGGTCATTCCTGATTCTATCAATAGTTATAACACTGCTTTGTTCTTTAGAATAAATGCACAAATAATGTGAAAGTACTTTTCAGCTCTAGGTAGCAACTTCTCACATGACCCATGGCCCTCTGCAGGAAGTATTTTTCTATACAGTTGGGTCCAAAAGGTAACCCTCAGTTTATCTGGATAAGATCCGGGTACAGAATTCAGTAATAAAGTTTCTAATAATTTCTTCTGAAAATATATCTAATAAAATCAAATTTTCGGCTGGGCACTGTAACTCAAGCCTATGATCCCAGCACTTTGGGGGGCTGAGGCGAGAGAATTGCCTGAGCCCAGTGATTCAAGACCAGCCCGGGCAACTTGGCGAGACCTCGTCTCTACAATAAATGAAAAAATTAGCTGGGCGTAGTAATGCGCACCTAAAGTTCTGGCTACTTGGAAGGATGAGGCAGAAGGATCGCCTGAGCCTAGCAGGTTGATGCTGGGTGGCTGTGAGCATGCCACTGCACTACAGCCTGGGCGATGGAGTGAGACTCTAACTCAAAAAAAAAAAAATTAAATTTTTTATATATATATAAAATATTTATATATATATATTTTCGTCTCTCACATGCACACACACACACATACATACACTTAACAGTCCAAGCAGAGGCCTAGAAGAAAGACCAAAGTATACACAGTCTTCAATCTCAGTAGAAATTCTGATAAATACTATGTTCAAAGAATTCTCCTTGAACAAAAATCATTAAACATGCAGGCAAAACTCACCATTTTAAATCTATAATCTTAGCAAACTAAAAGTAAAAAATCAATAACAACAAAAGATATTTATAGACTCATATCTATAAACATAAGTTAAGTAATTCTCTTGGCCCTCAAGTGGTTCCATATTTAGAACAAAATTAAAGCTCATATTCCTTTCTATTTTCACTTTAGTTACTTTCCAGGAGGTTAAAGAGAACTTCTTGTTACAGGACAGTTTTGTGTCCTATTTTTAATATGGTAGTGAGATAAGTACTCAGACACGAAGCAATTAGGGGAACATCAGCAAAGCAGGGAACAAATGCATGGTTCATAGCCTTCAATAAACAACAAAGAAAATCACACTTTGTTAAGAAAATCCATTTGAAGACCCAAAGCAATAGGTTTCTGAACCTCATCCCAACTATTTGGCATACAAATGGCTTACTCCGAGTCAAATGTTAGCTCTTGAACATTTGATAACTCTTAAAAAATAATATCTTGATGATTTAAGAGGATACAAATCAAGCATAGATTGAACTTTTCATAAACTACATGTGATCCTAAACATTAGAGAGAAGAGTAAGTGGATTATGTCCACATCCACAATCCACTCCATCGCCCACGTGCATTCTGTGGTCTGCCATGCACAAGGACCACCAGTCCTGCCTGGCAATCCCTTTCTCCACATAAAGCAGTCAGGCTTGGGCGACACGTGCCAAATGTCTGGAATAAGAGACATAATTTTCAATTAACTCCTGAAAGATGACTGAATAAATTAATGTAGAATTCAAGGTGATGTACAGATCATGCTATTTCAGTTAGTAGTATCAGAAGAGGAGGAGTGGCCATAAAAAAGGACACTGCATTGTTGCTTTATTGAGTAACAACACAAAGACACCATTCGTATTCCTAGTGCTGAAGGGCGGAATTAGAAAATTGACTGTGATAATCAATGAAGAGACAGAGGGAAAAGAAACTGAACTCTCACTTTCCTCAAGTGGCTAATCTACTCTTTAAAGTCATACAGTTGCAGCTTGAAGGCCTACCACCTTTAGCTTTCTAGCCCAGCTGGAAAGAGACAGCTGCCTTATTTTGCTTCGTTTCTTTGATGAAGGAGTGTTTCTTATCTGTAGACTACCCAGGAGTGGCCAATGAACCTAAGTCCATCAAGACTATAAGGTGAAACCAAGATAGATGTAATTCCTTCCAGAGATCTGATGATGTGGGTTTGGTTTTCTTCTAGCACCAAGTTCCATTTAATATCTCCTGGAAAACCTTTTCTGAAGCCTCAGGAACACCAATTTTCACTTCTTCTTTTGTAGACAGTAGGACATTTCAAGGGGCCTACAACCATGACTTTCTGCATTGAAAGTGTCACATAGGTCCTACGATCTCCTATGCATTTATGCACATAGGACACACAACAAAAAAGTGAATGAAAGGTTTACGGATGCAGGAGACGTGGACAGAGAAGCATATTCCCTGTATTTTCTGGACACTCTGATGCCTTAACTGTGTCACAGTCCTCCCTATTGTACTAAATCCGCAGGAAAACTCAAGGAAGAATATATCCCAGATAACCTTAGTGTAGCTATATACATTCTGCTGGATGCACCTGCTATATGTTTGGCAGATAACATTAATTTGTCTTCTTGTCTAATTTTATCTCTAACTCCTGGCCTCAAGTGATCCTTCCACCTAGGCCTCCAAAAGTGCTGGGATCACAGGCGGGAGCTACCATGCCTGGCCCCTTTTGTCTAGCTGTAGTAAAGATGATCAAATAAAAAACAAGAGTATGACGATAGAGCTGCACTGTGTACCCAGATGAAGGTCATGTGTTTGTAGATCAGCCTGTGAGACACTTAGCTGACACAGGTGGTGTGAAGTCATTTCTCCGCGACAAAAGTTGTGAACCATCAACGCACACTCCTCTGATTGATACAAAAGCCTAACACAGGGAGGCTGCACAGCTCATTCATGTTGATTTCTACCCCTTTACCAAAGGACTGACACACAACAGATGAAAGACATTGAGAAGCCCTGGCATGCGGCACTGCACAGGAAACAGTTTAGAAGGGAAATGTGATTCTTCACTTCTGACAAGGCAAACTAAGACAAAAGATCATGTAAAGTATTATCTACCTTTTGGGGAAATGGCCACAGTTTTAACTCCATAGAGTAAAATCCACTCACAACCCAGGGAACTGGGGCCCCAGGGGTAAGGCAGTGCTCTGCTCTACTCCACAGAGCTGGTCACTGCGAGAGGTGAGACTTCATGCAGGTTAACCATGTCTTCACCCTTATTTTATAAAAATAACGGGGGAGGGGGCACAGACTGGGTGAAGGATTACAGTCTTCAGGGGAAAATAATCATAAACTTTGAATTGACATTGAGAATTATCCAGAAGCCTCAGTGATTTCCGAAATTAGTTCAGGGATAAGCTTCACACAGCCCATTTAATTTACCTAAAAACATAAATTCAGTAAACCCAATGGAAATCTGAATTCATAAGTTAAGGACCATATACTATATTATACACACATAGAGTAAGCAGTTAGACTTGAACAAAGTAGATTTTTTACACTGCTTTTTTTTTCTTGAAAATCAAGTTAAATGTATTTGAAGTTTCTAAGCTTGACATCCATGGTCAATATAACAGTGATTAGCAGCAATAACTTGAGTCAAACAGTGATGGTATAAAAATAATAGTAATAACCTCAACTGGAGCTAACACTTACTGAAAGCTTATTATGTGCTCGGCTCTGTCTAAACTACTTCAATATACATGATCTCATTATGTTTGATTAGGAAGCTTTTTTCAATAACTTTATTCAATGTCATTCTGTTTCCTGCTGGAGCATCTTTAAACCTTCACAAACATTAAGAGTCCGCAGCTGGCAAGGAAGTTGCATTCATTTAGAAAGCAAGTGAACCATTATAGTAACATACGGCACTGGCTATGCACACACTCTCCGTTCATGCCTGAAAATAGTTCAAGGTATCAGCCTGGGTCTTCAGGGGTGTTAATGGTCAAAAGTCCCACAGCCTTCTCAACTCTGCTGGCTGGCCAGCTTATTGGGTAGAGAATCATACAATAAGGTCAGGGCTATGGCTTTATATGCTTTCTGTTATCAGTTTATTTTGCACAGAAAAGAATCATCATTCAATAACACACCATATCTTTAATTCCAGCGATGTGTTTTGAAAATGTATGCCTTTGATCATAAGGAGATCAGATGTAAGAAAGAATGGCTTAATGCAAACCCAGCCCTGTTGTCGGGATGGTGGGTGTTAGGAGATTAAAACCACTACCACCGTAAAACAAAACAAATCTCAAATGTTTTTCCACTGGGAGTGGGCAGCAGGTTTAGCTTACAGACACTAGCAGCTGTCTTCTATATAACTCACTTAGTTTGGAGGGTTGTGGTCAGAGTGGTGCCAGTGGGGGGGTTAGCTTTGTGTATGTGACCACATAGGGTGAGGAAAGAGCATCAGTGCTTCCAAGAATGTACGTGTCAGTTCACTGCTGATATCCCAGCCCCCACCACATAACAGTTAATTAGAACCCCAAAAAGCATCCATAGAGTTGAGCAGCTGCAGAAGCTAGCATATTTTGGGATATGATCTCCTCTGGTAAACAGCATTTCTCAGGCAGTGACTCTAAAACCCGGCTGCTCTTTACAATTATCTAGGGAGCTCAGAAACTAAAAATAAGTAAAACAAAACCTAGCAAAAAGATCGACAGGCCCTTCCTTAAATCTCCTGTTTTAGGGTTTTGTTTTTTTTCTCAAGGAGAATGGACAGGAGTGCAGAAGTGGGTGGGGGACAGGAATCTGCTTGTAAAATCCTCTCCAGATAATTCCTACTCTGGCAAATGGAGACAGCAGTTCAGACAACTTGACTGAAAATGCTTAACTGCACACTACTCGCATGGGCGTGGTCCTACGGCAAGAGGCAGAATTGTCCTGGTAGCCTATAAGAGAGCGTGGGTTTCAAGCAGACAGAGACCCAGCACCTTCTTGTGCCCCTCAGCAGGCACTCACAGGCTCCAGGTGTGCACTAGGAGACAGTCACTGGGAGATGGCCACCCCACGGCACAAGCAGCCAGAGGGCAATGCAAGGGCACCTGGTGTGTGACAGGATGGTGGTGCCGCAGCTTGGTGAGGCTCCCAGATCATAAGACTCAGCTCCTACTCTGCCCAAGCCACCCAGGTGCCAGTCGCAGGCAGTGCTCCAAGGGGAGAGAAAGCAGGCGAGTGCCCCAGACTGAGATGTGACCCACGCTCAGAAACGAGCTGCGTGGACCTTGGCAAGTGACTAAAGAACTCTGGGCAAAGTGTTTAGACTAGAGAACTTTTTAAGAACACTTAACATCTTAACAATGTATAATTTTAAGCTGTCACAAACAGGGTTTCTGCCTCATGGCTTAGTTTTTCTAAATATTACACTTTATTGTCGTGTTCATTCAGTAAAAAGGGCTATGAAAAATCTACTGAGGTGAGTGGATTGCCTGAGCCCGCGGGTTCGAGACCCGCCTGGGCAGTGAGACCTCATCTCTACAATAAATCAAAAAATCAGCCGGGCGTGGTAGCGCGCGCCTGTAATTCCGGCTACTCGGAAGGCTGAGGCGGAAGGATCGCTGGAGCCCAGTAGGTCGAGGCTGCGGTGGCCGGGAGCGGCCACTGCACTCCAGTCTGGGTGACAGAGTGAGACTCCAACTCAAAAAAAAAAAGAAAAATCTAGTTAAGTACGACTGCAGGAATTATCCAAATTTAAGGTTTTTACAACAGAGAATAAATAATTTCAATCAACGTACTGCAAGTTCTGTTTGAGTAAATAGGGGGACCCAGGCCAGGCACGGTGGCTCAAGCCTGTAATACCAGCACTTCGGGAGGCCGGGGTAAGGGATTGTCTGAGTTCATGGGTTTGAGAACAGTCTGGGCAACTTGTTGAGACCTCATCTCTACAATAATAATAATAAAAAAAATTAGCCAGGTGTGGTAGCACGCCCCTGTAGTTCTGGTTACTTGGAAGGCTGAGGCAGGAGGATCACCCGAGCCTAGCAGGTGGATGCTGGTGTGGCTGTGAGCATGCCACTACACTCTAGCCTGGGTAACGGAGTGAGACTCCAACTCAAAAGAAAAAAAAAAAAAGAGGGGGACTCAGGAGTTTGAATTCAACAGTGTGAAGGATTCCTTGTGCTCTAATACACAAGTCACAATGACAAGAGGCATCTTCCACCAAATCAGGTGCTGGTGACTGTTGTGTGACATGTTCCCAAATACTACCAGGCTGCAGTAACATCTCTGTCTGCAAAGTGCATGCCTGGCTCAGCCTCGGATTCAGAGCACATACGAGACAGGAAGTGTAAATGTGCAGAACGGCTGTATAATTGTTGAACTTGCGCCTCATATATTCATAGTTAATTTTGGCAACCAACTCAGTTATGGGAAGGGGGGTGTGGGAGGAGTGACTTCTCTTGTCCTTCAGCTTCCCAGAAACGTATTAGAAATGACAGTCTATGATTGCTGCAGACAGTATCTAATTAACTGTCATTATAAAACACATGTCAGAGCCTGGAGCCTAGGAGGGATCTGATGTCTGATTTCTTTCCAGAATAATAAGAGTCTCCTTTGAAACAAGCTGGTGAATGGATTTTGTTGTCTTATTAATCAACTGATTTCAATCTGACCCCTCAATCCCCTCCCATACCTCACCCTCACTGCTGCATCAACCTCTCCTAACTCCTCTGGAACACTCATATTTTAGACAGGTGATGGATTTGAAACAACTTCTTGTCATCTTCTGCCTAGGCAATCTCAATAAAGAGCGACTGCAGAAATATGATATGGAAATGGAAGCTGTTTGTAAAAACTATTAACTCAATAATGAAACAATTATTCCTAAACAACCATGAAAATTACTTACAAGCCTTATTTTCTCTCATTTTGCTACACCACAGATTGCAATTCTATTTTCATTCTTATTAATTAGAACAAAGAATTTAATCCTTTTCTCCTTCTATTATGCAAAAACAAGCATGGTTATTAGGGAGCTATCTAGTTTCCAATTAATTTTATTTAGGAATGAGTTGCAGAGACTGAATCATTACTGATGTCCTCTAACTAGGGGGTTAAGATGAAATGGGACCTGAATCAACATAGAAAGTAAGTAATTTCCCTCTGTTCATTTTTCCACTCATAAGATTACTCATTGGTGTCTCCAAATGGTTCCATGGCCCCCTGAAACTAAGCAAGGAACATCAGCAAATGAGGCTGAATGAAATAAGAGAAAGACTGTCAGTCGACAGAAGTGAAGGATCCCGCACATAATATTCCCTCGAGAACCCTCCCAGCCTCCTCCAGCACTGGTGCAATTCAAGTGTCTAGGAGCACAGCTTGGGCTCAGAAACTGTTGCTTTCTGATAATCTTCCTAGAGAGGAAAGCTGGATCATATATTTATCTTGATCACTTAGCAAGAAGCAATACAGAGAGAAGTTGTGCAATAAATATTTGACAGTTGAATGAATGATAAGCAAATGAAAATAATACACTAACTCAATAAATCTCCAGTGACAGTGTTCAACTGCAGTAATAGACTCAGGGGAGAGCATCCTTGAAACCTCTCAAAAAAAAATCCTGAAGTTGACAGTCTTATGGCTTTTTGGATGGGTAGTGCTATTGGTAGGGCTTTGGAGTTTGAAGAAGAGTCAATCTTTTCATGTAAGTTTTTGGACTTCTGGAGAGCAGGAAAACACGTTGTTGATTTGATGGAGAATCTCTGTGAAACAGCAAGTGCAGCTGCCAATTGGAGGTGATTTGCGAGTCCTGTCAGACCCAGTGTCCACCACTGTGGTTCTGGAGGTTGAAAGAGCAACTTCAACACCTCTGCTAGGACTTGCCTCTTTAGAGCCAGGATGTTTCCCACAGAGCCAGACAGGACATCTTTATGTGCTAAAATGTGAATCTTCCAGAACTTTCACATATAGTTAATTAGTATAAGACAGCTTGTTTACAAGATGCCACAGAAGACACTTTGGGGTACTGTCTTTATTGACAGACATGCTAAAAGAATTTTCTATTAGAAAATACAAATAAGCCGGGCTCGGTGGCTCAGCCTAATCCTGTGCCTTTGGGAGGCTGAGATGAGTGGATTACCTGAGCCCACGGGTTCGAGACCCGCCTGGGCAGCTTGGTGAGACCTCATCTCTGCAATAAATCAAAATGAGCCAGGTGTGGTAGCACGTGCCTGTAGTTCCAGCTACTGGGAAGGCTGAGGTGGAAGGATCG
>NW_007245921.1:503158-523740 GCF_000164805.1 Carlito syrichta
GGGACGGCCACTGCACTCCAGTCTGGGTGACAGAGTGAGACTCCAACTCAAAAAAGAAAAGAAAATACAAATAGCAAAAAGAATTGCTTGTCCTAATAGTAGGTACACACTTTAGTTTGAAAACATTCTTCAAAAGCTAGCTCCTCTTCCCACCTTCAAACTTCCACACTCCACCTAAAAATTTAAAATTCCAACTGATGTATTTCATTACCAAGTGGTAGAAGTCATTTGAGTTGGAGTCTTACTCCGTTGCCCATGCTAGAGTGCAGTGGCATGTTCATGGCCATCCCAGTGTCGACCTGCTGGGCTCCGGCGATCCTTCCCCCTTAGTCTTCCAAGAAGCTGGAACTACAGGCATACACTACTACGCTTGGGTAAGTTTTTTATTTATTGTAGAGACAAGGTCTCGCCATGTTGCTCAGGCTAGTCAGGCAATCCTCTAACCTCCGCTTCCCAAAGTGCTGGGATTACAGGCTTGAGCCACAGCACCTGGCAATTGAATATATTTCTTGAGCAGGTATATAATTCCATAAAAGAAACTTTAAAAAAAAAAGAAGGTAAGTTCTATTTGGTAATTAACTTAGGGAATACTCTTGGTCTTAACCCCAATCTTAGAATAGAATACTCCTTAGTAATTAATCCTGAGTTTATGTCCTCAAATCAAGTTCATCCGAAGGTCTATCAGGGGCACCCAAACTTGCTTCATGGCAGTTTAAATCAAAATCTACTCACTTGTTCCCAGATGGCATTGCAGAAACATTCCAGCTCTTCCCCTTTCATTCCTGCCATGGAAACAATGTCCAAGAAGTTCAACTTCCCAGAATTTGCGCCTCTGTTTACACAGGAAAGAGGCAGAAAGCTACAGGCTATGGCAATGCTTAGGATAGCTGAGACGCCTCCAACAGGCCACCCCCATCAGCCACTACATTTCCAAATTATTATGAAAGGAGAAAGGACTCTCTCATCTCCATGCCAGCTGCTTTTCTGAGTGTTCCACACTGGTGGCTGCTACTTCCTCAGCTGCCTCCGTGTGGCTCCTTCCACAGGTGTGCATGGCTGCTCAACAGTGCTCCCTTAGCCCGAAGTGGCCCCGGCATCTGCCAGTGTCCCTGACCCCTCCTCATGTAGGAAAGAGACATGCTGCCCATCTTCTATCCATGGTTTGCTGTTCTTTCTCCACCACCTACTCTTCTTTCACCTCTCTGAGCTTCTTTTCTTCTATCCAACCTTGGACACCAGTGGTCTGCTTCTTTTTCCACCCTGTATGCCCACCCTTGAGAATATCATGTATGGTAGAAGCTGCGATCCTCATACACCGAGTGATATATACTAAATGTATAACCAGTGCTTCAGACCCCAAATCCCAACTGCCTGCTCCTTATCACTACAAAAGTCAAAGTGTACCATGTGGCTCCTCTTCCAGTCCAGTCTTGCTCTGCCCCATATCCCACAGCCAGGACACAGCATTGACCTAGATGCCCAGAGGTCCGAACTAGGGGCTTCAAGGTCAGCTTGAAGCCTTTTCTTCATCTCACACCTCCGTTCCCTCCGCCCTGTCCTTCCTTCCTGTCACTGCTTCAGCCCAAGACCTCATCATTTCTGACCTTGCTGACACAAGCATCGACCCTGCAGCCAGAGGGAGCTCTCTAAAGCAAAAATTGGATGAGGTGGCTCCTCTGCCCAAGACCTTCCCAGTTCGACTGGGTCCTCGGCACAGAGGCCAGTACCCGCTCCCGGGACACGTGAGGCCGCCATGGTCTCGCACCAAGTCACCCTTTCAGTCCTGTCTTCTTCTCTGCCAGGCTTTCAGCTCTGCCTGCACTGCCCTCTCTGCCTTAGGTAGAGTCCATTTTCTCTGTCTGGAGTCTCTTCTCTGTGTTTCTCTAACTCCATCAGGTGACCTGCATTACTCCTTTCTCTGGGTCACCACACCTCTGTCGTCTGTGGTCACAATCCCTTCTGTTAAACGCTCAGGACCAGAGTACAGCAGAATTCAAGAAGCTCAGATCTCAGAAAGGTGATGTAGGTCATTTACTCTATATTAGGCAATGACTCCAGCAGAACTTCGGTCATTCCTTGTAATCAACCACATGCATACAAATTATACTACGAGGCACAAATAAAGCCCAGAAGAAGCCTCGTATCAGCTTAGGCCAAGCACCAGTGCTAAATGAGTTTACACATAACAATGTTCACTTCTCAGAGTTTTTTGGAATTTGGAATTGTGGATAAGGGATTATATGTAATTATTTTCTTGCAAGTTTTCCCAACAAGATGTGTCCTCCTCAAGGTCAGGATTTATATATACATACATATAAATAAATGCAGGCACACACACATACACGTTTAAACGCCGATGCTGGTACAATGTCTGGCTTATTATTAGCAAAAGCACACTGGCTGAATAGCTATTTTATTAAGTCTGCATTGGCTAGAGCTTGCTTTCAATGTTTACAAACCAAACTATCATCAAGCCAATTAGCACTATCACAAGAGATCACATTATGATTTACAGGAAGAACTGTCATGTGGAAAGTTTTTTTTAAAGGCCACAGAGATATAAAAGAGATGTAGTGTAATATAGTGCTTAAGAGCATAAGCTCTGGCAAGCCTGGGTGTGCAGCCCTACAGGCTGAGGGGCCACAGGCAAGCTGCTTGATTCCCTGAGCCTTTGCTTCCTCCTGAGACATAGGACACCACTCTAGCATCTACCTGGTGGGAGTACTGCAAGAGAAACAGGACCACACAGGCTAATAGCTTAGCCTGAGTTAAGTGATAAAGTGTTACAGTTAACTAATGTTATAAGGACAGGAACATGGATGATGCCCCTGAAACAGCTGCATGAGGGGCCCAGGTGATATCCCACACACATAGAAGCACACATATGGAGTTCACAAAGCATACATGTGGAGTTCACGGAAGCAGCAACCATCTCTTTCCAGACATGAATTTTGGTTACTCTCCTGGTGTTTCACCTTGGCACAGGTGAACAGATTTAAAAAACAGCAGACAAGGCTTGAGAAACAAAGGCACTAGATACGACTACATAGGAAATGCTCCTTTTGGGGAAAGGGTGGCAAACAAAATTGAAGTGTGAGGCTCCCTGTGGTGACAGCTAATAGTTTTCAAACCCAGAAGCTAATCCTGAGCAAAAATCACCTCCTTTGGATATTAAACATTCATGATGAAGGGAACAAGGGAAAAGTTCAAAACTCTCTCAGAATGGCTTGGTTATCTAGGACATGAGACTGATGTCTTGCATTTAGAGACTTTTTGCCTCATTAGAATATAACTAAAAGTTTCTCTCAAGTGCATCTTTTTATTTCTTAAATAATTGTTAACTATTCCTGTTAGTTATTAATAAAAAGAATAAGAAGAAGTCATTTGTCCTTCTACACGCTACATGGCTCATGTGCAGAAAGACCTCAGAAATGGAATAAAAACCAGACACAATCCCAGGACAGAAAGATTTAATGGATCAAAAAAATGCCTGAACACAGTCTCTGAAAAAAATGGTGCATTCATTGGAAATGAAACTTTCCATTTTAGCATCTTAACCACTAGACAGGTGGTTGGCAAGTTCAGCCCAGCTTCTTTGGCATCGAAAACCCAACTTTCTATACTCAAAAAGAAACCAACATGTTTTTAAGCAACCATGTAGCAGCTGGCGTCAAGCAGCCTCGTGACCTGCATTCTCACACAAAGCTCATCCAACGGTTTGCAGTGAACACTAAACGCAGCTGTGAAAGTGGTGTCCAGAGAGGCTGAATGCCTGACCCAGGCATGGTCACTCGGTAGCACGTGGCCAGCCCTGGGCCTGTGGTATCAGATGTCAAAGTGCATGTGCTTTCCATTCTGACAGAAAGGCAGTGAGACGTCCTCTGGGCATCTGTATCTACCTAACTCTTCCTTCATCCCCAAGTCTCAGTTGAAGCGTCACAGCCTCTGCCATGACATCTCCTTTTCTACATTCCCAAATCTGCTCTTTATCTTTCTCCCACAGCACTCACCACAATCTTTCATAATTATCTACTTGCTCCTCTGACTCCTCCTCTAGACCACGGGTTTTCTGAGAAGGCAGCGGGCACACCTTTCCCTTCTTGTACCCAACATATGGTGGTCAAAGAGTGTTGAATTGAACTGAACATCTGTCCTAAATTTAACAGCAAATTTTGGAGAATTCCTTACAATGTTTCCATGTAGTTAATAAATAACATTTTCTTATGAGTCAGACACAAATTTCACATGCTAACCGGGACTCTTTAAAAAAAAAAAAAAAAAAACCCTGCTGCAATATTTCCATTTTGCCAGTTAAGGTTCATTATCTAACCTGGTAACGGTTTACACTTGTGCAAAGTTATGACTGTTCTTAGGTTTCTGGAGGACACAGTGCTGTCGTTACAGATACAGTACATTTATCCACCATATTCACATCCTGAGGCATTCTCTCCTGAACAGCTGCTGACTGGCTGTTCTCTGTAGATATTGAGGGGAAAACAAAAAAAACCTCAGACAAGAACACTCTTTCTGAATTGTATTTTTTCATGATTTAAAAATCTGTATTGCCTCATACCGATCATAAATTAATATTCTTTCCAATCATCTGACAACTGGCCCCTTCTCTTTGATTCTGTCTCATTTCCAGCTTCTTCGTCCTGCCTCGCAAATTTAAGAGGATCAGCGCCATAAGCAACATATTTGTTGTTTCCTCCCAGGCCTTCTAAGCCTTCTTCCTTCGGTGGAGGTTTTTATTTACACAGGGATTCCTTTCACTCCTGACAATCAAGGCTCAAATTGTTCAAATCATCACCAAAGGGAACCTTCCCAGATGAGATAAACACAACTCTCTATACCCTAGGTACTCACACAGTCTATCTGTGTCATGTATATTGTTTTAAAACTATTTATTTGAGCCGGACGTGGTGGCTCAAGTCTGTAATCTCAGCACTTTGGGAGTCCGAGCTCCTGAGCCCATGGGCTTGAGACAAGCCTGGGGAACATGGTGAGACCTTGTCTCTACAATTAAAAAAAAATTAGCCAGCATAGTAGCATATACCTGTAGTTCCGGCTATGTGGAAGGATCGCCTGAGGCCAGCAGGTCGACACTGGGGTGGTTGTGAGTGTGTCACTGCACTCCAGCCTGTGCGACGGAGTGAGACTCTGACTCAAAAAAACAAACGAACAAAAAAAAACAATAAAACCTATTTATGTGAGTCTAGAATGCATTTTGATCTATTTATTTAAATCTAGATTACTGAATCACGAATTGAAAGAGGTGCCTACACGACTTGAGATGAAGGCCTGTGTCTTAACTTATCCCCATCTCTAGCACCAGTATAATGCCTAACATACAGTGGACGTTCATTAATGTGAGTAAATTCAAAATAACGGTCCAGTAGTATTTAAATGAGGCATCTCAGAACTATGATTTTGCAGGGTCTGACTTGGAAGAGCATAGAAGGACCTTGCATTTCATGGAGAGCAGTTACCCCTTTCTCTGTTTCACTTAAGTCTCATACGGTTTCATGTAAGATTGCAATTGAAAGGAACACTTGAAAAGCACAGGTTTGAGTAGCTTTGCTATCATTTGTTAGTATATTTTGTCTCTTGAAATAGACTGGGAGACTATGACAAAAGGGACTCAGTTGTGTATTTTGGGTGAGTTTAAAAGTCACATATCTAAGGGTGGGTGTGTGTGTGTGTGTGTGTGTGTGTGTGTGTGTGTGTGTGTATGTGTGCGTGTGCACGCACACAGACTACAGGTCACTGTTAATTGGAGCCTACGATGAACTCAATGCTTTACCTACGTGATGTCCTTGGACCGTCTCTCCAGCCCTCAATGACAGGCATCACTGATAGCTCCATTTAGGAATAAGGACTCTGAAGTTAAAAAAATTAGCAACTTTCACAAAAGAGTATATTTTAAACTCATTTCTGTCTGAAGCCAGAGATCAAGCTCTTGAGAGAAAATAAAGGTTTTGAGTAAATGAGGGAGAGTGAATCGAAATAATTGCAATAAATAAATAAATAGATAGATAGATAGGCATGTTACAGAGAGAAAGTAGGTTTAAATTAATGAAAGAAATAAAACCAGGTAAGAGTCAAACCCCCTGATCAGATCCAAGTACACACACAAGGAAGGGGCAGTTATGTTATAAGTGGTCCCACTTATCCTAAGGTAAGTGGGGAGACTTTACATAACATCTAGTGTCTGACAAAGCTTGGGGGAATAGGACACCCATGGAGGTAGACTCATTTTGAAACTGAGAGAGGATGAAGGGAATAAAATAGAAAAGACTTGCCCCCAGTGGGAATCTGCTCTTTACTCTGATGAACGATTTGCAACCTTGAAAAACCTGCAAATGCACTAAGTACTGGGTGAGTGCTCATAACCAGGTGATCTGGGCAACCTGACCTTACACAAGTGCTTCTGAAAACATACTCAAGGGTAAGCTGTACTTGTTGGGACTTTGAGAGTCATTGTCAAGCTCTCATTCCCTTCCTCTCTTCTAGAGTAGGTGACAGGAGGTCTGGAAGGGCAGAGAAGGCTTCCTTGAAGGGTGAAGTGTTTCCTTCAGCAGATGAACCAGTGCGGCATCAGCTGGTAGTCTGGCAATGTTAACCATTTTGCTCGAAAACTTTAAGATTCCCAGTTACAATTTGATATTAAAACAACTCTTAAATTTTAGCCAGTTCAAATTAACTGTCACTACTATTATTTTAGGAAACATATTAAATTGAAATTTAATTTAAATAGAAAGTGAGATGCTTTCCTTTAAAGAATTACACTGTTGCTAGTGTTAAGCAAATAACAATTAACACAAGTACATACAGTTATAATTAGCAGGGAATTTAATTAAACAAATATGCCAACTTAACCAGATGCATGACAAAGTAATTGTAATATGCCTTGCCAATGAATTCTTCTCTACTTCATAGTTCTTACATAGTAATTATAAAGCTCTCTCTTTTTTTTATATAAGCACTGAAGTTCTAAACACAAGCTTCCTAACAGCCGTATTCAAGTAAAAGAAAGCAAAGGAAAGAAGTCCATGGAAGAAGGGGCACTGGCGAGCGCCCGCAGTCACTTCATCCAGCGCTCCTGGGGAACGTGCAGCTGACTTTGACTCTTTGGCTCCATCTGAACTTGACAAGATTTCATCTTCACTCAAGGTTTGTGAAGCTGCATCCTGTATCTCCACACTGGGAGAGACAAAGCCGTACGTATTTTTAAAAGACTGATTCTATATAATTTCCTAGTAGTTAGTACTCTGTCCTTCAGAAAGAAAACAAGTCATCTAGGAGTCAGAGGCCACTTTGAGTATTAAAAGAGTTAAAAGAGTAGGGGAACAAACTACCAGAGCACAACTCACAGGGAAAGTTTAAAATGCATGTTCTTATTTAACACCAAGGAAAGAAAAATGATGGGTTAACCTGCCAGTTTCCTTATAGGAAAGATTATAACACACAGAATGGTGATTAATGCAGAAATGAGGAAAAGTTAATTAAGTCATTTCTAAAATAAGCCCAAGTGTAAATTTAACATCACAATGCTATGCCATATCACGCTCTCTTTGTATTTTTATCCTCAACCTACAAAAGCTAAGATGTTTGTAGTAATAAGGAAAGGATCTGCCCAGGGTAACATAGCACGTCTAGTGACACACAACTTCTCATTCCCACGCCCTGCATCCTTAGAAATATTCCATTAGACTTGGGTTTTTTTTTTTTTCTCTTCTTTTCTTTTTTTTTGAGTTGGAGTCTCACTCTGTTGCCCAGACTGGAGTGCAGTGGCACGTTCCCGGCCACTGCAACCTCGACCTTCTGGGCTCTGGTGATCCTTCCACCTCAGCCTTTCAGGTAGCCAGAACTATAGGCGCGAGCTTCCATGCCTGGCTAATTTTTTATTTATTGTAGAGACGAGGTCTTGCCAAGTTGTCCAGGTGGGTCTCAGGCAATTCACTCATCTCGGTCTCCCAAAGCTGGGATTACAGGCTGAGCCACTGAGCCTGGCCAGCCTTGGGTTTTCAAATGAGAACAAACCGTTAGAAAAGCTGATCTACTCTGCATTCAAAAAGAATCAGAGCTTCTGCTTTAAAAATTTCACGTCACAGATGTTTAAACCATGAGAAATTCACTCAAAAGGTAGGCAGGCTATGACTGTGTGTGTTAGGAATCTCTTCCATTCAAACGTTAAATCCTGAAATCAAGGGGGTAAAATAATGATGCTTATGAGACGCCACAGTCAGTCAAATGACAGTGTGAACTCTCTCTAAGCATTGGGATATGCTTATTTTATAGAAAAGAAGACTTCTTTTCTTTTCTTTTGAGTTGGAATCTCACTCCGTCACACAGGCTCGAGTGCAGTGGCACACTCACGTCCACCCCAGAGTCGACCTGCTGGGCTCCGGCAATCCTTTCATCTCAGCCTTCCAAGTAGCTGGAACTACAGGCGTGCACTACCATGTTTGGCTAATTTTTTGATGTATTGTAGAGACGAGGTCTCGCCATATTGCCCAGGCTGGTCTCAAACCCATGGGCTCAGGTGATCCTCTCGCCTTGGCCTCCCAAAGTGCTGGGATTATAGGCTTGAGCCACCACGCCAGGCAGAGAAGACTTACTTTCACAAGCAACATAACATAATGCTAGAAGCAACAGTCCATCCACTATGGAGGACTGGAGGTCCACCCACCTCTGTGGAGGACTTCACAGGCGATACAGTGTCTCCCGCTTTACCTTCATTGATGGTCACAGCAGCCGTAGCTATCTGTGATTCATATATGTATTTAATGATGTGGTGATTTTGAGACTGTAGGAGTTAAATGTCCTGTTCAAGATCACCTAGCTAATAAGTGGCACAACTGGGGCAAAACCTGGTCTTTGTATTTTGAGTCTACCGCTGCTCCCAACACAGAGAACAAGGGTCTGTGTATATTTATAATAGGTATCACCCCTCTCCAGATTACTAAAAGCTTGATCAATAACTCCCAGCTGTGTTAGCTAATGACAAAACAACTTATCTAGAAAAGTTACCAATAGATTTAAAACTATAAACCTTCTCAGTATTCAAATATTACCTAAAGAGAAAATGAAATGGCAACTGTCCATACATAAGACACAAAGTTTGTTTCTTAATCCTCCCTCTCCCAGGAAATCAACTCTTCTGGGACTAGGAAGTTTTTGAGCTGAAAGTCTCAAACCAAACAAGTTCCAATGGCACATCAGTCTCAGTACAATACCAAGCTCCTGGGCTAGTCTCTCAGGCCACAGCACGCTGGGAGTCTCCTCGCAGGGACAGCAGATTCATCCCTGACTCAGAGGTGCCACGAGGATGGGGCCAGAGTTCTTGTACAGGAAGGAGGAAGAGGACTTCCCAATCTCACTGGATAGACTAACTTCTTAGAGCACTTCTTCTCTTTTTTAATGGTAGGAGTATCAGAAAGATTATTTTAGACTGTAAATTTTAAGGGAAGTTCTTAGCAAAGTTTGCCATCCTAGTAAAAACATTATGGACTTTTAAGCAACATCTGAAAACTACACAGGAGTGTGGATGCAGGATGAGCAGAAATGAAATTGGTGGACGGAAAATAAAATGAGCTGACACCTGGGAGGCTGAATCAGTTGTGTGTCTGGCCTGCTGCTACTTCATTTACTCACAATTCCTCAGTCAGTCTCCACAGCTAAGCTCTTGGGAATGGGCACTGCCACCATTCAGGACAGAGAGAAAGGCAAAGCTCACAGGTTAGGAAGTTCTACTGAGGCACAAGAGAAAACTTTCTGTTTCTTTGTGCTCTATTTTTAATTCTTATGGCTACAAAATCAAAACAAGACGAAGACACTTTCCTGTACTTTTGAGGGTGTCCTAGTTGGTAAATTCTGGGACCATGAAGACCACTATAAGCAGCACTGCCAACAGGAGTCTGTCATGCTGCGCTTAGAGAACTCTAACGTCTCTAACGTCCTTTCCCTAAGTTTCCTGAGCCAATAAAAGAATTATAATTCGCTTCTCTTCAAAGTGTTTGTTGTTGCTTTTTTTTTTGGCTAGGTACTCAAATATTTTTTCTTTTTTGAAAAAACATTAAAATGCAGGCCATCCTGTGTGACAACAGCTACGAACACTGACTAACCACTATTCTAAAATGTGTGTATTGACGCACGTACTTCTCCCTAGAAGCCCACGAGGCTACCTTACAGAGGAGCACCAAGAAATGACGTCACCTGCCTGACATCACAGCACGGCAAGTTAACAGACCAGCATTCTAGGTCACTTCTTATGACTTCAAGACTGCAATCTTTGCCACTTTAGCCACTCGATAAACCAACCAGCATAGCTGAACATTTTTTCCTAAGCTAGGCACTGTGCTAGGTGAGGGGTTATAGACTGAAGCTTTGATGAGCTCCTGGTGACTTAGCACTTACACATGGGGCTCAGCCCTGTTTTACCTATACCTACCCACCGCGTTTCTAATCCCTAGAAGCAGAGGCTGTGGCAGGGGAGATCTGTTGAAACCAGGAGCTTCTTTTCTCACAGGGGACATCCCCACAGGGCGAGTCTCTACCTCGGCAATTCTCCAGGTGTGTTTCCCAGACTAGAAGCAGCAACACTGTTTAGGAACGTGTTAGAAATGCCATGTCCATGTTTCCATGTGAACATGCTACTTCGGCCAGGGAGACAACTGACTTTATAAATTGGTGTATTATATTAAATGTCTTCCATGTTATAAATATGGCATATTAATAATTATTAATATATAAATGATATAAAATAGTATATGTTAAATGTGTAAAAAAATTAAAAACAGTAAAGAAAAAATACTTCTTTTGTCAAAATTCAAAACACTTTCAATGTTTCCATGCATTCTCTTGTCTTTTTTTATATTTATAAATAGTTTTTAATACAATTATGACCATAATGTAGACATTGTTCAGAAACTACTTTATTCCCTTCTTATAGTCTAGGCATTTTCAGGTGTCATTAAAATCAATCAGTGAATATTTTAATTATTGCTTAACACTACATAATATGGATGCAGCACAGTTAACTTACCACTCCGTACTGCTAGATATTTAGTTGGCTTCCAATTTTCTGCGGCTCTAAATAAGTTGTAATGAACATATTTGTGAGATATTTATTCACATATTAGTGCACTACCTTGGTATAAATATTTATAAGTGAAAAACAGTTAAATAGTTCCATACTGACTGTATTAATCAATGCTCACATCTGCAGAGTACAGGACTACTGTTGGTTGACTATTTGACAAAGGTAAGGAAATGGTTTCATATCTTAATTTCCAGATGTTTTCTAGTAATGATAAACTTCTTATATATTCACCAGCCATTTATGACATTGTTGCACATATCTGATGTCATTTGATTTTTATGTTTTAGGTTAAGCCATATGAACCTGCCCTTTTATAGGTAAAATATAGTTGAAAACCAGTAATTTCATATTGTTCAAGCCTAATAACCTAACTTTGAGAATTCTGAAACTGTAGCACTTATATAGTGAAATTCTGAAGTTGCATCCCTCATGCAGTGGTAGGATTATTTGCTTGTCTGGAAGAAGAAAGTAGATATACATCACTAGTCTCAGTACCATCTTGGGTACTATAACCCAGTACCCAATGGGAAGGCAACACTTACACATTAATACAAAAGGGGACAGACAGAACTAAGACAGAATGCAGGGAGGCAGTGAGAGTAGCCACACATGTCTTCATGAGCCCCCTTCTCATTTCTTTTTGGGAAGCCCCTTCAGTGACGTCTCATGCGAGGAGGCAGAACAAACACTACCAGCAAAAGCCAGCCTAAAGTGTCCACCTGATCAGGGTAGGGACACATCACCGGACCCAGGTGAAAATGTTTGCTTACAAATTAGTTCTACTAGTGAGTTGTACAGGGACGTGGCTAGAAATGAACGAAATCATGTGAACATTCGCTTGCGAGCTATTAGTTCAATCACCAAAGTTGATTGCACACTGAAAAGCTAATTTAGCACTAGCTAGGCAACACAGTGGTATGGAACAACCAGTCAACTTTGTTTTTCTGTCAGGGAACCTGGGGTCTAGCCCCATCCCTGTCACCGGAGCTAGCTGTGGGGCCTTCACCATGTCTAAACCAGTCCAGCATTGGTTCACTCTTCTGTAGCCTCTTTCCAGCTCTGAATTCTATAAAGACATTGATTCTGGAAAATTCTGTAGGCAGCCTCTTTCCTTATAACTCTGGCAATAATGCATTTTTATCAAGGGAGACAGCAAATCTTTCGAAGTAGGCTCTTAAGCACCCTTAAACTCTCACATATGCTAGGAAATACAAGGTTTTTTATGAGTTTCATGAGTCTGTTTCAGATGCTTTAGAAGAAATAGTATTATCCAAGCTAATTAAATCATTTCATCTGTGTGGCTCTAAGCAATTGTTGGGATTTTTCCAAAAATAGTCCTCAGGGTATCTTCTGCTTACACTGTTTTGTTCAAAATTTCAAAGGTAAACATCAACAGAGAATGCTAATCTCCCTTTAAGACTTCTTAATTAGGGAAGGTTGAAGCCCCAGTAGACTCATTGTTAGCACAAAATTCTTAATTTATCAGTTTTGTTTGCTCTCTTGCTTATCATCCATAGGCTGAATATATGATCATCTGGGTGGAGGGTTGTGAATTTGTCATCTTGTTTTTGCCACCAAGTTATAAAGCTGGGTATTACAGGACAAATGATAATAAAATAATATACAAAAGGTGATATATATCTGTTTATTCTGTGAGAAATTTTGTTGTGTCAAATATCACTTGAAATAAGGAGACCATTTCCTAGGCCTTGGAAATATTTTTGTTACACAGAACCTTCTGTTATCTGGATAAAATACCCCCTTTTAAATCAGCCTGATAGGACAGTAAACAGGCTGTGCTTCATTTAGTTTTTGGTTTTTATTTTTAAGGAAGAAAAAAGGTTTTAAAATATGGTGGAGACAATGGGGGAATGAAAACCAGGAGACCTGGGTCATGCCCCTGCTACCAGTGCCCTTCCTAAGTGAAGCCCAGATTGGTGCAAGGTCAAACCAGGTAGAAAGAAGGGAGGTAGGACCATGGAGCAAGAGAGAAAGCACGGGAGCCGGGCCTCAGTGTGCAGTAATACAGGGAGAAAGAGATGTAGAGTGGCTTCCTGCCCTGGGAGACACGGATTCTGAGATCCCAAAGGAACAGGGTTTCAGGGATTCTACAGCCCATCAGCCCCATGCCCTCTAGCTTCAGGGACTGACACTCTTTTAGGGGAAATGGTAAGATGACACAATCTTTCCACACTGCACCCGTGAACTAAGACAATATTCTGGAAAAGTTTCTCTGTTTTTTAAGAGCATTGCACAATATATTTATATATCTAGACATTTTACAAAGTCACAACCTCAAAATGCAACTTTCTTCATTAAAAGAACCTGGGCAGGGCCTTTTGCATGGCTCTGTTATACAAATCTCTTTGACTCCATACAATTTGCTGTGTCCCTATCAGGATGGCAGTCCTTCCATGGCACTCGTCACCCAGAACTGAGCACAACAGCCTTCTCCTTCTAGTGGTTTTAGCAGTGAGAGGTTTGGACATATCCTGGCATTTCCTCATTGCTCAGGCAATAGGAATTCTAACCTGCACATGCTGCTACTTCGTATTTCCCCTCATCTCCTTTGGGTCTCCTTTTCTCACGCCAGAGGCCTCTAGACCAAACTGGAAAGCAGATGACTGCACTGCTGCCTCCCCACTTGCCTCTTCTTCTCTTGTGCTCCTGAACTCTGACCCCCCCAACACATGAGTACTCGTGGCCTTTCTTCTTCTTCCTTTCCCTCAACCTCACTGGAACTCCAACGACTAAGGCCCTTCTCTCAGTGTGCTGTCATGGATGGAAGGGGTCCCTAAGTGACTGTAGAAGGTGTCTGAGGACAACGTTTGGTGCAGCAGTGATAAAGAGGGGGTGGGTGCCATGGAGTCATACCACCAGGGCTTGAATCCTGGTTCTGCTCTTACTAGTTGTATAACCATGAAAATGTTATATCATCCTGTGGAGCTCAAATCTTTTCATCTGTAAAATGAGGAAGCTCACAGGATAGTTGTACTTAAAGAAAGTAATACTGTACATGGAATGCCACTCTTTACTCATCGTCTTCCAAGACGTAGTAAACGTCCAGTAAGTTACATACAGTTTTATGACACCATCCATATGTGATCATCATTATAATCCCATCACCACGTATGAGCCTCTCCCAGATCCCTTTGCGTTTTAAATGAGGATTGCTCAGAAATAATGTCTTAATCTATATCCCATGAAAAAAAGGATTCTGTGGTCACATACATTTGGAAAGTGCTGAGCTAAATAAAACCAAAAGTTTTTTTCTTACAATAGGACTTGGGACCCTTTCTATCCTAAGGAGCAATGAACGGCCCAGAGTGGGATTAGTTCAGCGTTCTCCAGTCTTAGTCTCTTATTTGCTTATGTGACTCATCCCCTGCCTAGGGCTTCTTTTAATGTTTTGTAAAATAAGAGAATTCTGCGGAACACAACTTGAGAGAAGGTACCTGAATGCAGAAGATTTTAATGGTGGAATTTCAGGGACTATGATAAACCGGGGGTGGGGGGAAGGCATGAAGAACAAACCCCAAATCCAAAAAAAGTCCCAGTTAGGCCTGCCTCACCCATCAGTGCACCACTGGCCCTTCCTGGGGTCCTCCTACCCTCCAGAAAGGCCTCAGCACTTCCACACTTCCTCCCTAAGTGCTAGAAATGAACAAAATGCTTCAGTTCTTGATTCTCCCTTAGGAGTAACATGATCCTTGTCCTCTTTATCATCTACAGACTGAAAAGCACCCTCTGTCTCTGGGGCTGAGGGGAAGAGAGAGATCTTAGTATCATTATTAAACTTGAGGATGAATGAAGGATCACGTGGCCATTTGGGCACTGGGCCATACAAATTAAACGATTACACACATTCACACACTTTTTGGTGTATAATTGTGCAACACTGTATAACATTAGAATTGTATACCATGTGACTATTTTACTCATTAAAATGTACATACATACATGAAATGTGAGTGGACAAGAAAGCACGCATTCGATGCACTTACCACATCTGCACATGCAGCACTAAGCATGTCTGCCTGCTTCTCCTGACAGAGTGCTCCTCGGGGACTGAGGTCTGGCCCTCAGGTCATCTTTCAGCTAGCATGCCTTCAATTCAGTGAAGAAGAAGGAGGGCTCAGTGGTTCAGCCTGTAATCCCAGCGTTTTGGGAGGCTGAGGTGAGTGGATTGCCTGAGCCCGCGGGTTTGAGACCCACCTGGGCAACTTGGCGAAACCTCATCTCTACAATAAATCAAAAATCAGCTGGGCGTGGTAGCGCGCACCTGTAGTTCCAGCTACTTGGAAGGCTGAGGTGGAGGGATTGCCAGAGCCCAGCAGGTCGAGGCTGCGGTGGCCGGGAGCAGCTACTGCACTCCAGTCTGGGCAACAGAGTTAGAACCCAATTCAGAAAAAAAAAAAATTCAGTGAATAAACTATATATTGATGTAATTATTTCATGCTAGTCATGTCTTTCTGCCTGGGTCACACTCACTAACAATACTACTAAAGATGTTTTCTACATAGTCCAGCAATTCAAAATTTTCCCACCAGAATACAAATAAAAGCACCCATCACTGTAATCCTTCCTCAGCCTCTCAGGATAAAAAGTGGTTCCAGAGTCAGATATCCTGAGTTCAAAGGCCTCTTCTACCATTTGCTCACTGTGTCAACTTAAATCATATACATTTTTAAGACTCAATTTCCTCATCTATGTAAATGGGTGATAATAGTACAGGTACCTAGCTTGTAGGGCTGTTGGGAGAATTAACTCCATTAATAAATATAAAAGTGCTTACACAGTGTTGTTTGTCATGTGACTGCACTCAGGACACAGGAAGAGCCCAGGCAAGGTCCCTCAATAAACACATGTTTACCAGAGCCCAGATCTGTGAATCCCGTGTCTTTGTCCAAATCTGCAGTACTCCAAGAGTGGTAGCATAAAGGGTTTTCCACTGATAACAAAAGACTTCTCATTATGAAAAGTTACTGTTCTTTTTTAATCATAATTAATCCAAGTTGGGATTCCATGGCATAAAAGCCTCTCTGAGAAGAGTCCACCACAGAGTTTTGACTCCGAAATCCCTCAAGAAAAGAGCTGTCTGCCATCCCAGCTTCTCTACCATCCCAGCCAGGGCACTTCCAAAACTGAAGCACACTCATGACATGCCTTTAAACATCAAAATCACAAGGCAAACATAGGCTATATTTTAAAAAATAAGACACATTATTTTTTCCTAAAACTACTCCACCTACTGCCCCACTTAACTCAGCAAAAAATACTGAACCATTTACCACCATAAAATGCAACTTATGTTCAATGGTTTACATTCAACATTATATGATTTCCTCCACTGTAATCACATTTTAAAGCAGGATCCATATCGTCACATGTAAGAAGGAGCCCTTGAAGAAAGGGTGGCATCAATGGTATTAAGGCAGAATGTGAGCATCTGAATATCCGCTTACACACAGAAAATGAAATCCCCAACAGCCAATTTCACAGATAGATTTTCTAATATTGTGCAGTGTAGCCAGGGAGCATATTTAGTCCTGTAATACATATTTTAAAAAAACAGCCAGTCATGATCTTGCCCATTTTCCCTCTTCATTCCAGAAGTCTGAATTTAGCATTTCTATGTATAGCTCCAAGAGTCCCAATCTCTGACTACAGTGATTCTCCTAAACTAAATAATTAGATCAGACTCAAATATTTTAAACTCCTTACAGGGAATATTTTTATGCAACTTTGCAACATGTTTTACACATGATTTTCAGAATATTTTTCCATTTTCTACTCTCCGATTGTATATATATAAGATTATACATATACATAGATAATTAGATAATATAACATAAGAGTCACATTTCTTCCACCTCTCAGATAGGAAAGACTTTCTGAATTCTTTTTCTGTAACTTTTGTCCCTGTGCTTACAGCAAGAGATTCTTGGTCCCCAGATGGTGTTATGTGACACACTGTATGTATTTGTGCATAGGGACATTTAGATGGAGAAGGGTCCAAAACTTTCACTGCATTCCTAAAGGGACATAAAACAAAAAGGAGGCCCACCAATACCACATGGATTATTACAGTCAAGCATTAAAGACTCACAGACTGGCTAGAGCTCAGAAGAGCTATCAAGAGCTATCAACATCCGAATTCCGGGTGAGATCATGAGAGTTCAGAGCAGTTGAGTGAATTTGAAAAAAGTTTGGTGAAAAAGTAGCATGACCAAATCTGAAAGGGGCAGCCTCAGGCTTCCTCAGCTAAACATCCCCCCCTCCAGCTTAAGATGTAACTAACATGAGGACAAGTAGCATCAAGACAACAATCATGGCTGATTTATTTTCTGTAATGGGATAATCCTGTTTTTAAGATGAAAGTTATAATTATGAAAATTATATGGAAATATGAAGAAATGTGAAGTGTCAGAGAATAAGCAGAATACAAAACAGTACGTGTGGTTTCACAAGATACATACACACGAGGTGCGCAACTAGGAGAAGCTGTTGAGACAGGCTATCTTTTTGCCTCATTCAAATATTTCACAGGCGTCCCCCTGTTTTTCCAGTGATTTCCCTGGGAAGGAAGCCACATGCAGACTCTGGCAACATAAGCTAAGTCATGAAGCATAAAGAGGTGTGCAGAGGGGGAAAGGGAGGCTCTTCAGGGCACATGAACAGGAACACATGTCTGGGAAATGGTGGAAGCAGCACAGGGTGGCCGGACACACAGCTGTGAGGACGAGAGAAAGGACAGGTGCTGTGCCTGTCTTCTTTCAGCAAGTGGGGTTAGATGCTGCTGTTCTTGTTCTATAGTTCCTTACATTCTAAATGAACGCTTTACAGGTTGTTTCACATGTGTGAAGAATTACAGAGCATCAAGCAGCTATTCTGGAAACAAACTAGTGAATGAAGGGTTTGCTGGCACTTGTTTTCTGGTGGTCATTAGTCTCTCGCATCTCCTATTTTAAAGAGACTCAGTTGACAGAGGAAGGTATGTGGGAAAAATGCAGGGTCAACATTTATGGCAAGATTTTCCTTTTAAGTAGGAAAAAGAACATCATCAGTATATCATCAGTATACATCCCCTGGCTAGCAACTATAACACTGCATTTGCTGATCAACAGGAAAACGTGGACTATCCCTCCTTGATAAAGGCAGGAACACACATGTTGAGGAAAATAAAGCATCAGTTCAGGGCTGGGCGCAGCACAATGGCTCACACTTAGAATCCCAGCACTTTGGGAGGCTGACATGGGAGAATCACTTGAGTCTAGAACTTTAAGACCAGCCTGGGCAACATAGCAAGATCTTGTTTCTAGAAAAAAACAAAAAAATTAGATGGCTGTGGTGGTGCCCACCTGTAGTCCCAGTTACTCAGGAGGCAGGAGGAGGTCGAGGCTGTGTAGAGCTATGATCATGCCACTGCACTCCAACCTGGGTGACAGAGTGAGACCTTGACTCAGAAAAAGAAGACCAAAAAAAAGAGAGATCAGTTTTGTTTCTTTGAACAACTTGAGACATGATCTTAGAAACAATACTTGTCAGGACTTCTAAATTCTAAGAAGGAAAATTATTATTAATTAAATATGTTATATCATTCTATGTGTTAGCATTAATTTAAAGTAACATCAAGTTGGATTTTAAAATGGCACATACGCATAACTCACAGTATATCAGTGCACCCCTTATTATCAATCATTACTGTACTGTACTTACCATTTGACCATCGGAGAAAATTCTACCAGTTTATAATAGTAGTAGCTTCACTTTAGTCTCCTTCCTCTGACTATTCAGCAACAAAAAACTGGCAGCCACCTACATCTTGATGCTGCTATATATGGAGTTATTTGCTCACTGACATCATCCTCTGAACTTTTGCCTTCCTGCCTTAATTCAGTGCATGAAAACCAACTAAACATGAATGAAAAGGAAATCAAGCAGTTTCTAGAAGATGTAACACCCTCTTACATGCTGACAAATCAAATCTGGGTGGAGGCAATGCAGCGAGGACATTTCAGACTATTTTGGGTGACACGTTTTCTCGGGTCTTTCCCTCACTAACCCTCCCCAGCCCAGATATTTTACTAATTGGATCTCCAGATTTCAAGTAGGAGTCTAGAGCTGTATTTTGGTACAACTGCTTAGGAATGTGACTGAAATCTCAAATGATGTAACGGTAACATTTGGGAATGATGAACACTAGTGCAATTACACACAACTATCAGAGAAGTGCTAATAAATGACGCTTGGTTGGGAAAGGAAAAAGACAGGCCCCAACTTCATGCAAGCAATTAAAGCTACCTTTGTGACTATGAAATAAGCTGGCCTTCCAAATATTTTGATAGTCTTCAATGAAACAAGAAACTCAAAGAATTCAGTAAAGCAATTCAGCGGAAAAAGTACTCTCTGCCAAAATGGTCCTCCTCCATGCTAACATACATGTGTGAGTCTGAAGCACAAACAACTTCTGTCCAAGTGGTCAGATTCCTATATTTCAGGAAACTCTGTGTTCTCCAAAAATGGGTCTTAAGTTTCTCAAAAAAGTTCAGAACCAGCCCATGATGCCCTCACACCAGGTACTGTCTTTCAAGTAGCATCCCCCACCCCTTGACCACAGCTTCAAAGCTGGAGTCCTCACAGTGTGCAGCACTGCAGGCATGCTGCAGTCACATACATGTCCACTCAGGAGAAACCTGTGAGCTACCACAGGTGCTCTGAATATCCAACTAGGCACCATATAAAACCATAACAGCCTAAGACCTCTTAAGAAACTGAAATCCAGGCAAGGTGTGGCAGCTCATGCCTGTAACCCCAGCACTTTGGGAGGCCAAGGCAGGAGGAATACTTGAGCTCAGGAGTTTAAAACCAGTCCAGGCAACATAGTGAGATTTCATTTCTACAAAAAATCTAAAAATTAGCTGGGCTTGGTAGCATGTGCCTGTAACCCCAGTTACTTGGGAAACTGAGGTAGAAGGACTGCCTGACACCAGGAGACTGAGGTTGCGGTGAGCCGTGATTGTGCCATGGCACTCTGACCTGGACAACAGAGTAAGACCCCAACTCAGAAAAGAAAAAAAATTAGAAAAAGAGACTGGAGTTCAATGGCTACTTTGGAAATCCTGTTTCAGGTCAGTGATCCTTAAATATATAGAGATCTAAATATTCTTGAAATATAGAACATACTTCCATCAATGACTCATAACAGTAGCTCGGTATTGAGGGCAAATAGAACACAGAATCTTAGAAGAAGGGAGTCAGTGGCAGTAGAGGCATGGCAGTGAGGAACAGAGTCCAGGTAGCGTGACTCCTCAGGTAACTCTAATGCACAACCTCTCTTCTCTGCTTAGGGCAAGAAAATCACAACACCAGGCCTTCTGGCTTTCCTTCTCTTCTTATAAATTTCCAGCAATCTCATTTCAGTCTTAGTGCCTTATCTGCTTTAGTATTTATGGCACCAAAATCCACTGGTTAAAAA
>NW_007245922.1:0-14649 GCF_000164805.1 Carlito syrichta
TCCTAAACCAGTGCTTGAGTGCTTTCATAAATTTGAAGAAGTTATGTTGATATTTTCATGCATAATATAAGCTTACCACAAACTGCTATCAGCTACTAACATTTGCAAAATAAAGTATCCAAAAGAATATTGAAAGCAAAAAAATTTGTTACATGTTATTTCTGGAGAAAATGTTGAGTCTGATTGTATTTTAAATTATGATAACATTTTTACTTTCTGCTTATCTGTAGCAGCTAGACAAACTTTTGCATATTCTCACCCCATCAGACAACAAATCTGAGCAGTTTGTGTTGTATGATTTCCCTAGAATAGAAAAAGTAGCACAGTTTGAATGGCATATTGATTATGAAAAGACATGAAATTCTTTCTGATCTCAGTACACTTCAAACTGAAGCAAGAACTACAAAGAGAGTATACTCTCCAAGGTAAGCCAAGCAAATGCAGAGTCCACATGAGACTCCACGAACAAAGCTAAGGAGAAGGACAGAGCAAAATCCGTAAGTATGAAATATAACAGTCAGCAAAGGGCAGGTATTAGATCCCAGCCTGTCTTTCATTCTCATTTTTAAAAGTGCCAGTAGAAGAAATAAAAATGTGTGTCTGAAGACTTATGGAGATCAGATATTAGGAAAGATGTCTGTCTCTACTCTTAAAAAAAAAAGCCTTTAAACATCTTGAAGAATACAGGGCACAAGATAAAAGTTTGATAAATTAAACTCCATCTAAGAAATGGTAGTATATGTAACAGGCAGAAAATAACATTGCAACACTGGGAAGAACTTATTTACAACATCCTTAATATCAAAGAACTCCTATGCATCAATAAGAAAAATGACTGATAATCTCATAGAAAAGAGGCAAAGGAAGGAACAGATAGTTCACAGAAAAGAATTAGATATGGCACTTACCACTACGAAATTATGCTTGCTTCATGATTAGAAAAAATAGTTTTAAACTATTTAACCTACTAGATTGGCAAAAATCATGATGTTTCTTAATGCCTTATGGTGGGAACGCTTTGGGGAGACCAACAGGCTCATATATTGTTGGTAGAGTTGCAGATAGTATAGTATCTATGGGTAGTAATTTGGCAATTTCTACCAAAATGAAAATGTAACCAGCCTTCTGACTTCAGGAACTCTAAGAATTTTTTCTAAGATACACTTGTACAAAATGAATTTGAGAAGTAGCTATTTGTGTCTTGTGCCCACTTTTTAATGGGGCTGTTAAACACATTTCTTTAAGACTTTCTAATAGCATATGTTAAATATATGTGGACATGGTCTTGTGCTAAACTGCTTCTTTCTCCTTGCTGTAATTCAACTTTTTAAAAAAATACTTCCCTCTGTGAAGATAATATGCTATATGCTGCTTTTCTGAGAAGGGTATATTGTGACTCTTTATTACAATATGCCCTTCTCAGAAAAGCAGTGTATATGAGGGGACCCAGAAAACAACCCAGAATTATCTTTTAGAGGGCAGGCCCCTTGTAGTACAGTCTTCTGGTGGTAGGTAGGTGTTATAGGAACCCATCGGCATCAGTGTACCAGCTAGCATTGTGAGAGGCTGTTTTTGGCTTCAGTGAATTTTTTGGAGATTCTTTCAATGTGTTTGCCCATTTAATGATGGGTGATTTATGAGCACACTTGCCTATACTGTTCAACAGGTTTTGACCAAAAATGACATGCCCCCACGTCCCACCTTCCTATTCACCCTGAGTGAATTTTTTTTGTTTCCCCGATGACAAAAGTCCTCAAAGGGAAACACTTTGCTGATGTGGAAGAGGTGAAACAAAAAAATGGCAGAAACACTAAAAGGCATCAAAACTGACACGCCCCAAAACTGCATTGAGCAGTAGAAAAGGCGTCTCGATAGGTATATTGTTTAAAACTGAGAGTGCTTTGAAGGTGACTGAGGTGTAAACATGTACAAATAAATGCACAACTTTTTAATAAATTCTGGGGTTTTTGGGGTTCCCCCTCTTGTTTGACAGAAAAAGCCCTGGAGTAGGGATCATGGATATCCAAGTTCTGTTCCCAGCTTCCCCATTTTCTAAGTAGGAAACAAAAGAAAAATAGATCAGTATCTTCTCAGAGCCTATTTCCCCATCTGATAAATGAAGATAAACCAGTGGTCCTTCAAATGGTCACATTTCACATTAGTATGTAAAAAACACTTAAAGAAAAAATGTCTTATATAGAAAGTATGACTTTTAATCATTACATTAAATTCCCATTTACCTCGATCCCAAATAACTAGAAAACCAAAATAACTACTTTTTTTTTCTGTAGTGATAACTGATTTAATACTCCCACCCTTGTGGTGCCATAAATTTCAGAAATGATTTGGAAATAAAATATGAATTACAACTGTATTACAGTTAGTAATTTTTCTTAAATAGCCAACGTTATGGTTCTTTGAGAGTTATACGTGAAAAGTCTATGTAAAATATCCTAGTTTAGGCCAGTTTGCAGTGAAATAGGCATCTGTCACCAAGGTCAGCCCACCTCTGGTTGCTTCTGAGGGAGCTGTCCTCCCCCTCTCTTTCCCTGGAAGTTTTTTGTCTTCTGTCAGCCTCTGGCCATTAACCTCTCCACACCCAGATCTTAGTTTCCCTTCTAGTCTCATCATACATTAACTTGTATTTTCAACAAGATTATAACATTACTGTGGTTAGTGCTAAGTATCATTAGTGTGATTTATGTTACATACTGATGAAAATTCTAAGCTTTTCTTTTCTTTTCTTTTCGAGTTGGAGTCTCACTCTGTCACCCAGACTGGAGTGCAGTGGCCACTCCCGGCCGCCGCAGCCTCGTAAGCTTTTAAAAAAATTTAAAAATCTTTATGAAAATAAATTTTTCCAGAATTGTTAGTCAAGATGTAATGTTAAACTAGTAACACCTTTAAGTATTCAGGAGGAAGATATGGTAACATTAAAATAATGTAATATTTGCTGCAAAATTGACATTATGAAATATGTATTCATGCGTTGTTTATGTGTACTTTAGCCAGAATGTTGATGATATTCATACAGATGTATTTTTTTACATTACAGAAAAAGACGTATCATTTCTTAGCTGGGTACGGTGACTCACTACTGTAATCCCAGTGCTTTGGGAGGTGGAGGCGTGAGGATTACCTGAGCCCAGGGGTTCGAGACCAGCCTGAGCAACATGGCGAGACCTTGTCTCTACAATAAATCAAAAAATTAGCCAGGCATGATGGCACACGCCTGTAGTCCCACCTACTTGTAAGGCGGAGGCAGAAGGATCACCTAAGCCCGGCAGGTTGAGGCTGTGGTGGCTGTGAGTGTGCCACTGCACTCCAGCCTGGGCAAGAGAGTGAGACACCAACTCAAAAAAAAACCAATATTCATTTCTTGAAAGTGCTCTTTGAGGAATACTTAAAAAAAAGAAAAAACTCCTAGAAATTTCATTACATATTATCACATCAGTACAATCAGACTATATTTTATCTGACTGAAGTTCTAAATATGAGTTCAAAATGTTTATGCAAAATTAGATTTTTTTTTCATGCAACCTTTTTTGGGTATATAAAATTAGAGTTTTGCAGTGAATGGCTACTTAGGGCTTTGGGTTTCAAGTACAGACTGGGGCCAAGGCTACCTGGGCTCAAATCTTGACTTTGTCTAAGCTGAGTGACCTTGAGTAAGTTGCTTGATCTTCTCTGCCTTAGTTACTTCATTTATAAAATGGGAAATATAAAAATGGAACCTAACACATAGGATTGTTGGGAGGATACAGTGAGTTAATACATAAACATTTCTTAGAACAGGACACTTAGTAACTGCTAGTTGTTACTATTTTTAGCATGAGAATCAAAAGGTACATTAATATTCATTAGAGAACTTACATAAAATGGAAATACAGTTACAGTGTCTCTTATGCTTTGTTACAAATCAAAAGCTAATTTGAGAGTGATAAAGAAATTATCAACAGTATATTCAAGGCTCAGTCTTAATAAACTGTTAAAAGTATCTTATATCCTTACCCAGTTAGTTACTTATAGCAATGGCTATGTTTAAGAGATTGTTGGATCTTAAGGGAGAAAGATATAGATCATGCTCTCAAGAATTTGCCCACCCAATAGGGAAGATGAGACATAATTTAGTATACCACGAAGTATAATGAGGTGAGTATCACACCAAGAATGTGATTTAGTGCTGTGAAACTGGGAAGCATACAGCTTATACATTTCAGAGCACAGATTTTTTACATCACTGGTTAAATTTATTTTAAGTGTTTTAATTTTTTGTTGTTATTGTGAATGAGATTGTTTTTTTTCTTTTTCAGATAGCTCACTACTAGAGTTTTAAATACTGTTGATTTTTGTATGTTGATTTTGTATCCTATAACTTTACTGAATTTTTTTATTTCTAACAGGTTTTTATTGGAGTCTTTATGGTTTTCTAAATATAAGATTATGTCCTCTGCAAACTGGGATAATTTAGCTTCTCTGCAAACTGGGATAATTTAGCTTCTTTCTTTCCAATTTTATTGCCTTCTATTTCTTTTTCTTACCTATTTTCTCTGGCTAGGATTTCCAGTAGTATATTGAATGGATGTGACAGAAGTGGGCATCCTTGTCTTGTTCCAGATCTTAGAGTAAAAGCTTTCAAATTTTTCTCATTCAGTATATTAGTTGCAAATTTGTCATATATGGACTTTATTGTTTTAAGATATATTTCTTCTATACCTAACTTGTTGAGAGTTTTTACCAACAAATGAAAGTGTTGAATTTTGTAAAATGGGTTGTCTGCATCTATTTAAATGATCATGTGGTTTTTGTCCTTCATTTTGTTAATGTGATGTATCATGTTTATTGATTGGTGTATGTCGAACCATCCTGTATACTTGGGGTGAATCTCACTTGATCTTGGTGAATTATCTTTTTAATGTGCTGTTCAGTTTATTAGTATTTTGCTGAGGATTTTTGCATCTATGTTTGTCAGGGATGTTGGCCTGTAGTTTTATTTTTTTGTGTGTGTTTTTTCCTGGTATCTTCCAGCTTAAAGCCTTGCAGCTGCTCTTGCAATAGTTACTGTTAATTCCATTTTACTGATGAGGCGGCCAAGTTCAGAGAGGAGGTGACCAGCTCACAATTCATTGCTAGTAAGTGACCATGCTGGATTTGAACCTAACCTGTTGGGCACTGAAGCCTGAATTCTTAGCCAATTTTAGATAATTATTTAGTAACCTGTTTTCCTATTAGGCTTCATACAACTTTATTCACCAAGGTATTTTAGATGCAAGACGGTTACGTTTCACTGATTAGATTACCAATCACACTGGCCTCCTTGCTGTTCTCTAAATAAACCTAGGTTATTCCCACTTCAGGGCCTTGGCACTTATTTTTTTCTTTCTTTAGAACACCGTATTCCCTAGCTTTGCCTGATGGGCTTCTCCTCACTTTTCTCTTGTGAGCTAAAGTGTCAGAGAGACTTTCCCTGACACTCCACTAGGGTATGTCCCTCACTTCTCAGATCATTCCAGTTTGAGAGAATATGCTTCCTCACATGTTTATTTGTTGTTGTTGATCTCCCCCATTTTTTATGTCAAGCTTAGATCCTGTTGTATTCTCAGTACCTAACACATGATGGGTGTTGAATAAGTATTTATGGAATAAACGAATGAATGGATTTTAAGTAATGGGTAAGATTTTTCAGGTTTTTTCTTGTTAGAAGTTTTTCTTCATACAAGTTATGTAAGTCGTTGCTTATTTTCTATTTAACTTTGATTTGAAAACTGGGTGACATTTTAAAAGAGTGTTCTGAACACATCCTAAAAATGTGTTCTGATTTTTAAAATGATACAAGTTCATTGTAGAAGAGTTTAGAAACACAGAAAAGTATATTTTAAAATCACCTATAATACTGCTAGGGGAGGGAGGGGCATACCTCATCAACAAGGGTACCCACATGATCAATGTTTGTATACCTAACCCTGAATTGTACCCCAGGTCTTGATAATAAATGAACTAAAAAAAAATTTAAATTTAAATGTAAAAAATGTAGTTGAATGTTTGTAATGCAAAAAAAATCACCTATAATACTGCTTCTAGAAGCTAATGTTGAACATTCGGGTATATCCTTTAATTCTCTACAAGTTGCTTTCTTTTACTCAACAGTGTATCATGAATATTTCTTTAGTCTTGTTATTCTCCTAAACATATTTTTTTAATGCAGACTTTATTTTTTAGAGAAGTTTTAGGTTCACAGCAAAATTGAGCAGAATTACAGAGTTCCTTTTCCCCACACATGCAAAGCCTCCACTATCAACTTACCTTACCAGAGAGGTATGTTTCTTATAATAGATGGTCCTACATGGACACATCGTTATTACACAAGGTCTGTAGTTTACGTTTGGGATCACTCTTGCTAGTGTACATTTTGTTGGTTTGGAAAAATGTGTAATGATACATATCCACCATTGTAGTATCATAAGAATAGTTTCCCTGCCCTAAAAGTCCTCTGTGCTCTGTCTATTCACCCCTCCCCTGCCGACTTCTGATCTTTTTACCATCTATATAGTGAAACTTAATTTTTAAAAGATGCACAACATTCCATTTTATGATTATGCCCTGTGTTATTTAATCCTAGTTAGACATTGAGGTAGATTTTTGGTATTATAAAATACTGATGAATGACCTTCATCAGATCTTTGTGTAAACTCTCATCATTCCCTAGAATTGCTAAATTAAAGAATGCAAATATTAGGGTCCTTGTTGCATATCCTCTAACAGCCTACTTCCTCAGACTTTTTAAAAATCATTTTTGCCCCACTAAGAACGTATAAGAAAGATGAATATAAGAATTGAGCTACGAGCTGTAAAGATACAGACAAAATAATAATGGTTGATGTATGTGCAGCTTACTATGTGTCAGGCATTGCTTTAAATACTTTACAAGTATTAACTAATTTAATCCTCATAATAATGCCATTGGTTACTACTATTATTAGCTCCATTTTGAAGATGAAAGCTGAAGCTCAAAGAAGTTAAGTAATTTGCCCATGGTTGTTTTCTTATCTAATGTGGACATACTTATGAGGACTTAACTCTCCAGTTGTGTCAAGTATTCTGTGCACTTTTGGCCCATTGCAAAAACTCACCAAATGATGCCAGCATTATTAGTGAGTCACTGTTGTAATAGAAGTATTACCCTCAAAGATACAACTAAGATGACCAAGAAGAACTTAATTGAATCTTAGTTTTTCAGGTAATGAAGAAGTGTTCAAATAGAAAATTTCCATCAAAGTCAACTTTGTCTAACTCAGTTGGCATTTATTACACTTTTGGTAGATGAAGACAGTTTATACATTTTTAATATTCCAAGAGGAAAATCTATCAATTGGATGTTTTGGATTCCTAACTCAGACTTTACTATGTTCAGTGTAGTATAAATACTATCTGGTAAATCATAAAATATAACCAAAATTATTAATCCCTATTGGTGATTAAAATAAACATAAACATGAAACTCAATTTTCTTAAACCAAACGAGAGCTTCCATGTGTCAGTGTCCAAAATCAGTATTTTAATTTTTGATTTTACTGTGGAAATCCTGCTTTAAACAAGTAAAAATTCACATTTTTCCTCCTCTCTTCTGTTCTCACTTAAACTCCAACCCTTACCCTTTTCATCCACTTAATATTTCTATAAATTTGCTTCTGAGGAAATGCTTGAATATTTACTGCTTAGTGTTTTTCTTTTCTTTCTCTCTTTTTTTGGTAGAAGAAGGCATCCTGATTATATTGTCTAAGTTTGAGGCTAAATGCTATGGTTGCCTGATTCTCTGAGATATCGAGTCTTCCACCTTTAGCTGCCTGTGAGTAACTGGGGAGCCTCAGCAGGACTGATAACCATTAAGAGGTTTTTTTGGCCATTTGTTAAATCCCCAAAACTAATGCTGTTAAAAGGCTTTTCATAGACCAGGAAAGCTCTATCTGTTTATCTTTTAAACTCCTACATCACATAGTCTTCTACATAGTGGGCATTTAGTAAGTGTCATTAAATATATAATTTTTGTTAATTGATTCATATAAAATTACACTGTACATTGTTTGCTGTTAGAAATGGTAATTGTAGGTCTGTTTAGATTGTATTTACATTCTAATTTTTGGGAACACTGGAAAAAAACTTTGACCTTTTTCCTTTTAAACCTTAAAAGAAAACAAATTTGGATAAAGCGGTGCTGGATTTCTAGTCTCAAAATGTTCATTATTGGGCCACTAACAACTATTTCTGTTTCTTTATGTAAGAAATATTTTTTAAAAATTCTTTGAGAAGAATGCCTAATTATTCTTTATGACCTGGCGAAATTATATAAAACAATAAGGTTTAATGATTACATTTTTCAAAGTCAGCAATAAAATAAAAATTAAAACACTTTTTTTTAAGTGGAGATGCTGGAGCTTTTTAGTTGCTTCTTTTTGGTTTAAAACAAGCTATTTGATAGATTTGTCTGCAAATCAGTAACTTATGAGTTAAATGCAAGCAAGTTTATTTTTCTTCAGACATTTTTTAAAGAACTACCCACAAATTTTGATATAACTGTATCTTCTGCTGACATAGGTATGATGAGTGTACTTACAAGAGGAAATTAATAATTTCTTTCTGAGGATAGTGGTAGAGTGTTGTCCAGGAGTATTACTTGATAATTTTATGCTATTTTTGATAATTCCTTGAAATTTTTGTTCAGAAATAGATGGACTTTCTTTAGGACTTCCAGAAATACCTTAGAAATTCCAGCAAGATATTTCTAAAATTACATGTTTTGCAAATGTATATTCATATCTTATTAGGAATTAATATTAAATTCAGCTTTCTGATTTAATTAAGAAACGTGGTTAACACTCTGTCTAAAGATAATATTGGTGGGCAGTGTTGGGAGTTGGCAGTTGGTAGGCAATTGATTTTCTTTTCTTTTTCTTTTTTGAGCTGGAGTCTCACTCTGTCGCCTAGACTGGAGTACAGTGGCCGCTCCCAGCCACCACAGCCTCGACCTGCTGGGCTCCGGCGATCCTTCCGCCTCAGCCTTCTAAGTAGCCGGAATTACAGGCATGCGCTACCACGCCTGGCTGATTTTTTGATTTATTATAGCGATGAGGTCTCGCTGCCCAGGCGGGTCTCGAACCCGCGGGCTCAGGCAATCCACTCACCTCAGCCTCCCAAAGGCGCGGGATTACAGCCTGAGCCACCAAGCCTGGCTGGCAATTGATTTTCATAAAATCTGCTGAGAATGGCAACTTGAGATGGAGAGAATGGTCATCCTTCAAAATAATGGCAGGTTTGGCATTATTTTAAGAATATTTTTGACAAAAGATTTTATTTATTTATTTATTTAAGGACAGGTTCTTGCAATATTTCCCTGACTGGAGTGCAGTGACTGTTCACAGGTATGGTCGTAGCACACTACAACCTCAAACTCCTGGCCTCAAGCTGTTGACCTGCCTCTGCCTCCTGAGTAGCTTGGGTTAGGGTTGATTTGCAAATATGTATGGGTACAGATGTAGGAAAAATGCAAACAGGAACCAGTGGTATCCTTTTAAATACTGAGAAATGTGTCTGGCAATTAAGACTCATAGCTACTCTTGTGTGTGCTTGTTACTGTAGTTATAGTGCTTTATTGGATATGATGTCGGCTTTAAAATCAAGTCACATTAGGCACATATAGATCCTTTTGGGATTGGCAGAATCCAGGTAAACTTTGGGTCAGTTTTTAATCAATCATTCAGTGTGACACTGCAGTGAGTGCTTATAGTATTGGAGTCTTAAAATAGCATATTTTCATTTTTCTCCACCTGACCTTTATGCTATTGCTATCATTTGTTTAGCTTTACTTATGTAATAACCTCCACATTACAGTGTTACCACTTTTGTTTGAACAGTTAGTTGTCTTAAGAGATTTAAATAATAATTTTTTTTTTTGAGTTGGAGTCTCACTCTGTCACCTAGACTGGAGTGCAGTGGCCGCTCCTGGCCACCGCAGCCTCAACCTGCTGGGCTTCAGCAATCCTTCCACCTCAGCCTTCCGAGTAGCCGGAATTACAGGCATGTGCTACCACACCCGGCTGATTTTTTGATTTCTTGTAGAGATGAGGTCTCACCAAGTTGCCCAGGTGGGTCTCGAACCCGCAGGCTCAGGCAATCCACTCACCTCAGCCTCCCAAAGGCACGGGTTTACAGGCTGAGCCACCAAGCCCGGCTTAAATAATAATTTTTAAGATCTTACATATTTACTCATGTATTTTCCATTTATGTTGCCCTTCATTTTTTTTTTAAGTTCCATATTTTCACCTAGAATCATTTTTCTTCTTAAATGACTTCCTTTAATGTTTCTCATGTTTGATGGTGGTAAATTTTTTTCAAGTTTTGAGTGTCTTAAAATGTCTTTTTTTGGGCTGGGTGCAGTGGCTCATACCTATAATCCCAGCACTTTGGGAGACAGAGGCTGGAGGATTGCTTGAGCCCAGGAGTTCAAGACCAACCTAGGTCACACAGTAAGATGTCATCTGTCCAAAAAAAAAAATTAGCTGGGCATGGTGGTATGCACCATAGTCCCAACTACTTGGGAGGGTAAGGCCTTTTTGTTTTGAAAAATATTTTCACTAGCTATAAAATTCTGGGTATTATTTACTTTCAGTACTTTAAAGATGTTGTCTCCTGCTTGCACTGTTTCCGTTAAGAAATCTGCCATTATCCTTAACTTTGTGCATATTGTGTCGGTTTTCTTTGTCTGCTTTTAAGTTTGTTTGTTTTTTAATCATTGGTGTTGAGCAGTTTGACTAGGATGTGCCTTGATGTGGTTTTCTTTATGTCTCTTATATCGTTGGGGCATACTGAGCTTCTTGGATCTGTAGTGTGTTTTCTAGTTTGAAAGTTTTCTGCTATTATTTCTTCTATTTTTTCCATCCTTTCTTCATTTTTTTCTTCTTTGGGGGACTCTATCTGTATATTAAGTTGACTAAAGTCATCTCTCAGCTCACTGACACTCTGTTCATTAAAAAAATTTTTCTCTCTGTTTTACTTTAGATAATTTCTATTGCTGTGCCTAATGGTTAGTAATATTTCTTTGACAATGTTTAAAATATTAATATCGCCGGGCTTGGTGGCTCAGCCTGTAATCCCACGCCTTTGGGAGGCTGAGGTGAGTGGATTGCCTGAGCCCGCGGGTTCGAGACCCGCCTGGGCAGCGAGACCTCATCTCTACAATAAATAAAAAAATCAGCCGGGCGTGGTAGCGCATGCCTGTAATTCCAGCTACTTGGAAGGCTGAGGCGGAAGGATATCCAGAGCCCAGCAGGTCGAGGCTGCGGTGGCCGGGAGTGGCCACTGCACTCCAGTCTGGGCGACAGAGTGAGACTCCAACTCAAAAAAATAAATAAACAAATAAATAAATAAATAAAAATAAAATATTAATATCACCCAAGAATGTATTTTTTATCTCAAACCTTATAGTTTTCATCTCTGGATGTGGTACTGAGGTCTTTAAATGATCTTCCGTGTCTCTACTTAAATTTTTGAACTTACAGAATACAGTTATAACTGTTTTTTAATACCCTTATCTGCTAATTCTAATATTTGTTAGAATTTGCTCTGGGTCAGGATCTCCTTATTATGAGTCATATTTTTCTGCTTCTTTGTGTGCCTGGTAATTTTTAATTGGATGCTAAATATTGTGAATTTTACCTTGTTGGGTGCTAGATGTTTTTTAATTCCTTTAATGTGCTTTGTTCTGTGATACAGTTAATTTAATTGGAAATAGTTTGATTCTTTAAGGTCTTGCTTTAAGATTTGTTAGATGGGACCAGACAGTGCTCAATTTAGGGCTGATTACTTCCCAGAACTGAGCAAGACCTTTTTGTGTACTGTATCCAATGTCCCTTGAATTGTGAGGCTTTCTAGTCTGGCGAGTGGGAGCATACTCTCTTGATTCTGTGAGTACAGACACTGTATTATAATTTCTAGTCCTGTCTGGGGTCCTTTCTCCAGCCTCCTTAGTTTTCTTATACCCATGAGCAGGACTCTTTTTTTTTTTTTAATCAGGGTCTCACTGTTGCCCAGCCTGGAGTGCAGAAGCACAGTCATGGCTCACCACAGCCTTGACCTCCTGGACTTAGGACACCCTTCTTCCTCAACCTCCCGAGTAGCTGGAATTAAAGGTGTGTATCACCATACCTGGCTAATTTTTTAATTTTTTTGTAGAGATGAGGTTTCACTATGTTGCCCTGTTTAATTCCTGGACTCAAGCAATCTTCCCATCTTGGCCTCCCTAAGTGCCAGGATTACAGGTGTGAACCACCATGCCCGGCATCAGTTGCCTTCTTGAGGTGAACTCTCTGCAGGTCTCTGGAAATCTCTCTCTGTGAAGCTCTCTTCCAACTACAGCTGCCTTGGTTTTCCTGGGCTCTCAACTCAGCTAGTCTGCTGGTCTCTGCCTAGGTTCCCTTTCCCTGTGCCACTCCTAGAAACTCTCTCAAGGTAGTAACCTGGTATAGTCCTCCTTAGGACTCACCTCACTCCTTTTCCATCTCTCAGGGATCATTGTCTTTTGTATCTTGAAAACTGTTTCTTTGTATGTTTATGGTTGTCTCAGACAGGAAGGGAAATTCAGTTCTTGTTACTTCATTTTGGCCAGAAGCAGATCTGTTGAAAGTGAGGAGGCAGACAGAGTGAAATGGAATTCTTGAGAGTTTTGACAAAAGTTAACACAGCCAATGAGGAGGAGGATGGAAAAGATGGTTTATCACTGAAAGCCTAGCTGAGGTGGAGAGTTTCTCTAGCAATATTCAGAAGCAGTTGAGTGAGTTGTCTACTGGTTTTATTGATTCACTGATTTATTCTTTTTTAGCTACTACTTATTTATTCAATGCCTGCTCTGTGCCAGGGTCTTAACATACATTGTTTCCCATCCTTACAATAGGCCCAGAAGACATCGGCATTGTTAATCCTTTACCTTCAAAATCCTCCCCCTACCCCTGCCTCAGTTTTACCCTTTTTTTCCCCACAGATTCACAAAATAGAAATATCAACTGACTGCAGTTTGTAAATTGTACAATCAGATTTCAAACGCAGTTTCCTGTAGCTTCAGCGCCGACTGGCTCATACTGCCTTTTCCTTTCCAGGGTTGGGATTTGTGTTGAGTGAGGGAATGAATGGAAGAATTGAGAGTGTGAAAAAGAGAGAGGTTGACATGACAGCTCAGATTAAGTAGACAGGGAAGGGAGGGAGACAAAGATGAAGGCTGGTGGTTAGGAAGAAAAAATGCTTCAGAGGTCTTAAGGTCTCATGGTGTCGGCAATGGCTGTAATGGCCGTAAAGAAACAAGGGAACCTGTAGTTAGTTATAGATGAAGACAGTGAAAAGTGATGTGGGAGAAAGAAGTCCTAGCATTCTACTTGATCACTGAATATATCCTGGATTTCTAGTAACAGTTCCAGATAGATTATAGATCTGAGAAAAGTAAAACAGCAAAGCTTCTAGAAAGAGAAAATGAGCAAAGATTTCCTAAACAGGACATAGTGTTCATCATAAGTCAAAAAGTTGAAGTTGGGTTATATTTAAATTTCTTTTCATCAAAAACTTGTGCAGAGAGAAAAACAGCAAGCCAGCCAGAGTAGGAGAGAGATTTCCTGTATATACAAACAAATCACTTTAGGTCAGCGACTTGGACAAATGAGAAGTTATATGCAGTCATTTATTGAAATACTAATTCATTAACAAATACGATGGATTTGTATATTTCCAAAATTGTTTGTCTAATCCTCTTAAGGGCATTATACCACTAAGCAGCACAGCTAAGTGTTTGATCAGTTTAATTAGAATGATCATTTGTCACACTTTAGAAGCATTTGGCTCTTGGCTGTGGAAGTATCAAGGCTCAGCAAAGAAGTAATATTTTTGCCATCTTTTTTTTTTTTTTTTTTGAGTTGGAGTCTCACTCTGTCACCCAGACTGGAGTGCAGTGGTCACTCCCGGCCACCACAGCCTCGACCTGCTGGGCTCCGGCGATCCTTCCGCCTCAGCCTTCCAAGTAGCTGGAACCACAGGCGCGTGCTACCACGCCCGGCTAATTTTTTTTTATTTTTATTGTAGAGATGAGGTCTCACCAAGTTGCCCAGGCGGGTCTTGAACCCACGGGCTCGGGCAATTCACTTACCTCAGCCTCCCAAAGTGCAGGATTACAGGCTGAGCCACCGAACCTGGCTATTTTTGCCATCTTTTAAAGTTACATTTCAAACTGCTAAAATGTAGTCACAATTGAGGTAGAAGCCTATTCTACATGCTGGTTAATCAGATTATGCATCTAATTTTTCTGCAACAATTCTTTCATTAATATAATATTTGAAGGCCATGTGATTAGGATTTATCTTATTAGCTATTTTGAGAAAGTCAGCATCTAATTTTTGTCTTATATGAAGGATAAAAGTATTTTCCAGTCGTTAGAGTGAAACAAAAAAGGGTTCTTGTATGGCTACAAAGTTATAGCATACTGTGTCGACACAAAGGAAAGTTAGAACTCAGGTATTATTTAATATTTTGTGGTCAGCCACGCTTGGTGGCTCAGCCTGTAATCCCGCACTTTGGGAGGTTGAGGTGAGTGGATTGCCTGAGCCCGCGGGTTCGAGA